>NC_071977.1:7192526-7318912 GCF_026283585.1 Hylaeus volcanicus
CTCTCTCTCTCTCTCTCTCTCTCTCTCTCTCTCTCTCTCTCTCTCTCCTTGGGCCTCTTTCGCTTTGCTCCATTGGCCTTCTCTGTTTCGCTCACGCGATCTTTTTTCTGCATCTTTCTCTTCGCAGCCAGGGCTACACGGCCGCTCGCATGACTCCACCTCGAGGAGAGGCCGATCACCTCCCATATTTCCTCTTATTCTACTTGTCTGCCGCACGAGAGTTATGCGGTTTGCCGCGCTTATGAAGGATCCGCTCTTTATCGACAACCAAAGCGGTCGGCCGACCGGCCACGTTCCGCGCGGTGTACGCGAGAGGGAACCGCAAAATAATTTCACTCTGGATACGGATTGCCTCCTGACCAGCCGTGCACGTGTTAACGCTTGACGTTAATGAAGCAGTTGGCATTAATAAGGCGATATTTCACCGTTCGGGTTTTATCTCGACCTTAAGGCTACTGGTCTCTCGTTCCTGGCCGGCGTCCTCGGTGATGGCGTGTTGCGCTCCACGCTTCGCGAAACGGACGATGAAAATTTCCACCAGACCGTTCCCCGAGAGATCTATATTTTCTCGAGCTCGTATCGTCCTTCGATCGTCGAGCATCTCTCGGAGCCATCCAATGGGAATAACCGAACAAGCCCGGCCGAAACAATTTCGCGCAACGTTTCGCGAGGCGAACCTATCCGCGAACACGAGCTGCCCTCGTTCCTTTTTGCTCGCCGTGCGCGAAACTAGTAGCTGTCTTATCTCTGAAATCCTAGGTGGACTGGGCTGCACCGAGCAGCCGTATATCAGAGAGTCGTTCGCTGACTGCCGTGCAGTTTACACGATCGATCTCACGGCACGATACGCAATTCCACGGTTTACCAAAGGGATCTCTCGAACATTGCCGAGAGACTCGAGGCAATTACCCTTTCCTCGGCAACTGGTACCGAACCCACGAACAAAGCCAAAGCGTGTTCGAGTATGAGTTTGTTCGTACTGGCGAGAAACGGGCGAAGAGGAGGCGAGTCGAAGCCCGAGCCGAAGTCGGCGGACCAGGCCGGCAGCAGGATGTACCGGAGAGCAAAGAGTGCAGAGTCGTTGCAATGCACCTCCTAACGAGCTCGCTTTGTTTTGCGGCGCATGCATGTGCATGGTGCATGCAGGTATGGGCTGCGGTATATACGCGCAGAATGTATGCACATACGGAATATAAGCGAAGTCCACATGTACGGGGTGTCCTGTCCGAATGGTGCCGCCTGATTTCCTGTTTCTTTTTTTCATGTGTAAAAATACTCGCCGGTACCGTTAACCGCCATGTTTCACGACTTTGCGACTGTGGGATCCGACTCGAGTAATTAGGTAATCGGAGATTGTCCGTTCGAGACTATAGGCCGTTGCAAAGTTTAGTTAGCCTTTGACGAAGAATAAAAAGTAACCACGTATCGAACGTCTGTCGATAAATCAATAAAATACGTGATAAGTTGTCTCGAATCGTTTCGTCGAAGTATATTGCGGTAGTCGACTCGTTGAAAGGTGGCATAACAGGTTAGGTTTATGGAAAGATTGAAATTATCGAGGTTCGCGTCGCGAATAAATTGGATGCCAAATTGTAATCGTTCGTGGTCGCACGCACTGTGACTCAAGTCGTCCACGGTGTTCGTCCCACGGTAGAGTCGATCTCCGTTCACGGATGCACCGGCCGAGCGCAGAAGGGGTCGCGTTATCCTCGAATCGCGATGCAGAAGTTCGCGGCTAGGTCGAGTACGCTCTCCCTCCTTATCCTACATGTCCAACGCGTCCTCTGCGAGCGTGGTCGGCGTACGCAAGAACGTCAGATCCTTCGCAGCTGTCCCGAGCGCGAGAAGAAATACGAGGTACGTGGGCGACACCCGGTATATTCTCCGGTGGAGTATATACGGGTGTATAGAGATAGGGAGACAGAGGGAGACCGGTTCCATACATGGCTTCCGAACGCTTCTTCTTCTTGCGCTAAGACCGCAAGAGAGACAAGCATCAGCTGCCGTTTCCCTCCACTAATGAGATGGAATTGGACGTGGCCGAGATTTTTCTAGACTCGTCCCCGGCAGCGAATCAACCGTGGGTCCCCGTGCAGGCTTGGCATCGCCATCTAGTTCGCGACATTCCCGCGAGCGCGACCGGCGGTGCTCTTTGATACCAATCGTTTAATTGCGTCCCATTAGCCCCTGCCTGGGGCCTCCCCTTCGCTGAATGCGGCCAGGAACGAAAGTGGCTGGTTGAAAGAACGAGGGCCCTGCTCCCCGGCCGTTCCGTTCCGTTCCGTTCCGTTCTTACTCCGTGGCCTTCTCTCTTCTTCGTTCTCTTCGCTGGTCCTGCTCCTCGGCTTTTCTTCTCGTCCTTCTTCCACCGACCAGGTAGCGTGGATGGTGCGACGGTATACGCGACCGAGCATCGTCCAACTTTTTCTCGCCGGCACGCCGACGACGACGAAGACGATCGACGACGGTTCTCGTTATATCTCGAGCCCGCCATTCGGGGCCCGCTACGTGATGTGACGCCGGCAGAGATGGCGACTCGACTCGTCAGGCCCAGCCCTACCACTTTTTCCAGACCCAGGCTCCTGAATTCCCTGCGGCTCTTTCCTTTTTACCTCGACTTTCTTCCTTTTCGTCCCCCTCTTCCTCCCCTCGGATTTCGTCGGTGCACGCACCACAGTTTTGCGCGGCTCGGGGCACATCCAGCGCGCCACCCCTTTAAAATTCCCTTCCCCCTCCGCGGGCGGAACGTCGATCAAACCGGACGGCCTCTTCTGAAATTGCACTGGCCCGTTTCGACAGCTCGTCCTTCTCCGTATTCCTCGTTAACAATGGCTGCGTCTGTGCTGAAAGAAGACCGTCGATGGCAGATTGACCGCGGTCCCTTCAATAATTGCACGCTATACGTCGCGAGCGAATTCCTGTCAGAATTCTTGCAGATTCCCGCGGGGAAACGTAACAAATATTTCGTTACCCTAGAACAGCACGATTTTGACGGTTTCCGCCAGTCCTCGCGGGACGAATAGAAAACACGTTACCGGTTATCCCGGTTCGCCAGGTGGTAATGAAACGTCATGGACTATCAGTCTTTCTAGCAGCTTCTATGTGTCGTACCCTCGAGAGGCCGTACATCTTTTTCTCCATTTCGCAGCGACTTTCTTTTCTACCGGTATCCAATAATGTCGTTCTTCGAAATTCCCGAACGCCAAGGTAAAACTCGAGCCGCCGCGCCGCAAATGGCGCGCGCGCACCGCTTGTGACCGCCTCGCCGGTTGATTTAATCGGATCGCTTCGTTTCGACTTTCGTCCCGCGTTTTCTTCGTTAACGACGACGAGCCCGGCCGCTTGCTCGCCGTGCGATGAAGCTATGCGCCGTGGAACGCGTAATGAGCGTACGTGCGATCGGGTCGAGTAATCTGCCCTACTTCGGTATACGTCGCATTAACTTTAACGATCGTTGAAACGGCGCGACGAGGATGAAGACACAGAACGCGTTCTCGATGCCGCTCCACCGTGAACGACTCGGACGTATTCGACGTCCAACCGAGCGCTCAGCATTTCAGTGATCGTTACCCACCCGCTGTTACGCCGGCGATCGTAAATTTCCAACCTCCGAACCGAATCGCGTGAAAGTTGTCGATCGCCGATGAACGCGGAACTCTCGCGAAATATTGCGATACTCTCGTTGCACGCGCATCCCCGTTCTAACCCGATACTTCTGGTTTTGTTTCAGGTAAGGGACAACCCTACGCTACTATACAATGAAGAAACGAACGTTGTCGCGGTACGAGTAAGTAGAACCTCCATCTACCCTTTTCAAACCGCTGAAGCAACCTGAACGTGCAAAGTTAATACAGCGACATCCCTTTGTCAACGGTGGACTACTAACGAGTTGATAATCGCTTAAAGACTTTCAAGGTCTGCTGGTATCGCAAGCGATGTTACAGATTCGTCTTGCCACGATCGCGATCTCGCTCGAGACCCATCTGGAGGATTCTTGGGAACGGGGGGACGATAAAACGCGGTTACGATTTTAATGACACGCGCATAGGTGGACAGAACGAGCGTTGCAGCGTCGTTCCTCATGTAGTTCGATGGAAGGAACGTCGCGGCGACGCGGATAGGGATAGGCGGTCGGGAAGGGGGTAGGCTTTATAAGGCGCAAGGGAACTTAGCTCGTTGGAGTCAGCACGACGGTAGCTAGTGAGGATTTACGACCCCCTCTATCTTAGCACGGTTTCGTCGAGCAGCGCAACACGTCGGATCCCATCGGCAATGGGATTATATCGCATAGAAGGTGGCTGCTTGTATCGCATCAAGATAGGTAGATACCGCTCGGGAGAGAAAGAGAGAGGAGGAGAGAAGTTCGCTCGGTGCACCAGCAGCAGCAGCAGCAGCAGCAGCGGGAACGGTCAACAGCAGCAACAGCAACAGCGGTCGTGCCTTAGGCCCACTCACGTTGCATGAGTTCCGTGACGCCCCTCTCCTCTATTCCCATCCCCTTTACAACCCCATCCTCCATCTCGGTCCTCACCGTCTTCGTCTCTCTTCCGCCACCGTGCCGTATTCTTCTCCGAGTTTTATTTTCCCTCAATTCCGGGAAGCATCGCGCGCGAACCACGAAGGCGAAGGGATAACGGGCACGAATGGTGGGAAGACCAGGGAGGAAGGAACACGGTACACGGAGAGCTGCTCGAAGGAGTGAAGGAGAATCCCATAGTCCGAGTAAAATGAAGAGAGTCGTCCGGGACGGCAGTGGGCGACCCGTAAAGCATCGTCGTGATTTAATTGCGTCCGCATGGCGTCAAACGGCACTTCTGCTTCTCTATAATTTGCCGTCCGTCCGTCCGTTACTAAGCCGAAGTGTATATGTATGTATACGCCATATTCGGGCTTTAACGAACACGGAGTGATCGATCGCCGAGGTTAAAACTTTCCGGGTGACTGCGGCAGCATCGACGCGGGTCTACTTTTCATAATTGGCCGCGCGACGCGGGTTCGTGCTAACAAGGTTCCTACGATTTATTTGGTTCCTGGAAGCCGTTCGTTTCCGTTATCGGTCCCCGTTTCCGTATCGACTTTCGCCAATGGTCGAGCGCGAGGCCTGCTGGTATCCACCGGTGAGTTTTGTCTTCGAGCCTAGGACACTCTGACATGACTCTCGTTAGCAGACCTTACGATTGACGGGAATTCTGCTTGGTTCCGATGCCGTGTTTCAAAAGCAAAACTCTCGAATGGATACCAGGAGATATCGGCGAGGGTAGCCGGCACGTTCGAGCGTAATAAAGACATTTTCCTCGGGCGCATCACCGCGGATGGTTAATTAATGCCGGGGCACGAGACTCGTTCGATCTCTGTCCGCGGGGTATCGCAATATAAATAATAATAATTTGGCCGAAAAATGCCGGAACATCCCTCCGATGATTATCTGCTCGTAAATTCCGGCATAAAGATATCGCGAGTAAATTGCGAGTGCCGGCGCGGAAGGGTTTCGAGAGGTTCGGAGAACACGAAGAAAGAGACGAAAACGGGGTTCGTAGGCGCGAGAGGGGCGTGGAAGGGTGGGAGGAAGGAATGGATAGAGAAGCAGATAAAGAGGAGTAAGAGAAAAAAAGATGATGGCGAACGCACGCAGCCAGGCACGCACGCACGCACAAGGGGGTACCAAAGCGTTTGGCTTTGGGCTTCACGCTCGGAAGTATTGCGGCGTGGCTCCGGTGGTTATTGCAATATAGACGGGGCGGCAACAGACCAATCACGTGCCGGCTACTAATTTGCTCGACTCAAACAGCTGCCGTTCTACCGCCTATGCGAAAGACTGGACCCTTGGCTTATATTCTCTCTCGAGTATATCTACCTTCGATCCCCGATCGAGGATTCGATCCCCCTTGAACTCATGCTGCGATATTCGATCGTTCCTTTGGCCTCCTTCGTTCCTTTTCGTGCTCTTATTCGGTTTCTCTGCCTACTCCTTTGGCCCTCGTCTTCTTCTTCTTCTTGCTCCAGTGCCCACTACCTACCCGCTAGCCGGACAAAACATTTCTTAATTGGGTTTCGTTCGGAAGGAACGTCCATCCGGCTCTTTCAGAGGGATCCGGCTGCCTCTGTCGTTGCTTGCTGCTCTTACGGCCACTGCTGCTGCTGCTCGACGATTATTTATTTCTCTTCGTTCGTCAAACGCGTCTCTCGAGTTCCTGTACGTGTACGTAGCGCGGGTATAATGATCAAAATTGCGCTGGAATTCGCGTTCATGAGACCGCTATTTATGTTTTTTCGGCGCTAGCGACTCTTGTCTCGACAAAAAAAATTCTCTACCCGTGTTTCACGTTTTGTCAATTAGCCGTCCCGATTTTTGAGCGTTACCCGTGGGCATTGCTGCGCGCACGTACACCTGATCCTTGTTCGAAGCTAATACAAATAACGAGCACGTTCTTCGCGCGATAAGGAATAAACGGTTGCATTTGTACGATTGCGATCGGTCGCCCAACAGCCCCCGTAATTCTATAAATAAATGGTCTGCGCGCTGAAATCGTTGCTTCGAAGCGGTCGCGGCATAATGCCCGAAGTCGCGCGATCCGTTGTCAAGCGACGCTGACCGGTCGCTCGAGACCCTCTCCGAGGGTAAGCAAAAGAAAAAAAACTTTCATCGCGACGACGATGTATTATTATAATCTGCATGTAATTACAGGAAGGCGTGTAATTGACCTCGCTTTACGTAGATTACAAAATACGCAACGAACGAGCAAATAATTGCCCGTCGATGTTGTCTGATCGTATTATCGAAATGATTGTTTCCCGTGCACCGATAGGGATTAACCGCCGGGTTGTACGATGGCTCGGGCTCGTTTTATTTATGCTCGTGTTGTGCTCCGTTCTTGCCATTATTTTAATCGCGCAACTTTGGCGCGACGGCGTCTGGAGATAACAACAACGTAGAGATAAAAATTCGCTAGTTTCTTTAAACATCCCCTGTCTCGTCGGGTGGCGCAGGGTTATTATTTTTTGGAGAACCACGCGTATCCGTGGTTGGTAAATCCTGGACTAGCGAGATTCGAATGACTCACGTCGGGCTGTCGTCTCGCGTCGTCGTGAACTTGGTCGGAACGTTCGCGATTAACGACCATTAACAGCTCCGCATCCCAGCGCCCTTATAATTCAGCACGGCTGACAGTAGCTCTTGCGCTCCGCGAGCCCACGCAACTGGAGGCGCGTGAATAATGGCGCCGCGACGCGACTCTTGCGATATAATGAAATCCCGAGGCCGGAGGGCTCTGCTTTCTACTCGCTCTTGAATGACCCTCGGGCCTCTATGATGCACAATGCATCCAACGCGCCACCCTGACCGTTCCCAACACCCGTCGACTTTAGACGACTCTACCGCTTCAACGTCGCGGTCTCGACGACTATATTTCGTTCTCCACTGTTCAAAGAAATTACGATTCTAAATTATTCCATGCGATCGAGTCGCCGTAGACGATTGCACTTTGAGTAGATTATTTGCTTTGCTCGTAGAACCTAATCATGCGTGAACGATACATCACGATGTACGGTTACAACCTGTACTATTTATTCACTTGTCGATAAAGTTCGCCTCTCGATTGAGACAGTTTACTCGATGGCGAACGTATGACGGTTTAATTATGCATGCAAATGGCAGATAGACCTGTTATTGTAATGCGCAACGATAGACCGAAGATAGCGTACGTAAAATTTTAAGTAGTCCATTAGCGTAATTAATCAGACGCGAACGAATCGCATTTACTTCGAAAGAACATTGCACTCTATTTCCCACCCTCTCGGATCGGCGTTAGTAAGATTCCGAGGTCGTAGACAACAGTGTTAGCGGTTTCTCCTAGCTGTTCCTATCCCGATAACAGCTTCATTCGTTTCAAAGGCATTCCACGAGGCACGGAAAATACCTGGTCGGGCCGTCAAGGTTCACCGGGAGCTCTTGACACCATATTTTTCCCGTCCGGCAAACTCTATGACTAGCTTTCTCCTTTGTTCCGCATAGTTTTTTGCCCCGTGCCTCCCCTCGTTCTTTCTCCTTACAGCACGACGTTCCTTGCATTGTTTCGCAACTTTCACCCGTATTTTCGATACGCGTTTCTCGCTGCGCCGGCACGGGAATTCGTGAAACGGAGGGACAAAAAACGTAGTACAAAAGGATCCTATTTATGAGGGAGCCCACGAATGCAAGTACGCTTCCGTAGCCCCCTCCACCCTCGGGTGTCTTTCTTTCCGGCGCGTGTCTACGAGTCCTAAGGATTCTTTCAAGATCAACCCCCCGAGTCAAGAGGCTCGTTCCTCGAGACACGGAATTGTGAGCAAACGTTTCACTATCGTAGTCCTTTACCCTTGCTCATCGATACTGCCAGCTATGTAGTTAATTTTTCGATGAAGTATTTCCTGTATACTTACATTTAAAAGGGAGCAAAAATGTAACGATACACTTAACGATGGAGGTCTGTGGATAACGAGTAAGCAGCTTGTTCCCACAGTATTAAATAGACGAACCTTCATTTAATTACACGAGATAAAGAACTTAAGATCGAAACAAAATGGAGGAAATAAAGTTGTCTATCATTAAGCTACATAAACAAGTTAATCTACCACCGCGAAGTACGCGATACCATTTAAATCAGCACGTAATGCGACATTACAGGTAGAGCTCCATTATCTTGATTACTTATAGATCTCTGGCTTCCAAAGTAACCCGCATTCTCGGGTAACAGTCGCTTTCGATGCTATCTACTTGGCACACAAGTTGGAAAATCCTCCTCGCGGGACGTGGTGGTTTTAGGTTGGAAGATAGTCAACCGATCTAGAATATAACTGCATTAGGCTTTAAACACAGTTCTTATCAATTTAGAAACTATCGCTTGCTGCTTTCAAGATCGCGTTTCTTCCAGGTGGCGGGAGGGGGTAGGTTGCGCGCGTACTCGCGGACGCAGGTAATCCAATAGCGGCATCGATCTTCCGGGCACTCGGACCATTAGACTCCGCGTCAGTTTATTGGTCCACATATCACGCCATCGCCCAAGAGGATTCCCGTCTCTCTCTCTCTCTCTTAACCTTTCCCCGCCGCAATTTGATTTCACTCTAATTACCAACCTGCGGGGTAATGTTTCTTGCGTGCACGTGGGGGCAAAGCTCGACGGGATAAATTCACCTGCCGGAAATTCGACGGCGATTAACATAATTAGGCTGGCGACGCGATCAACCGCATTAATTTCTCTTCTAACCCGCTTCTAGCCGGTGGCCCGAGCTGTGTGCACGATGAACTCACCTCTGGTCGTTTGCTTTCGAAACGCTCGCCATTTCAACGAGTAAGAATTACTATGACTCTTTCCTGCGTTCTATTGCTTGCATTCGCGACGAAGTCTTCCTTGCTTTTGTTTATGTTTGTTTCTTCAGCTCCAGCGGTCAGCAGCCCATTGTATCCCATTCATTGTCCTCTTGGAGCGACCCGTTTGAGTTCGACCAGTTCCGGCTCCCGTAAAAATCTTCACTCGTGTTTCGCATACTGATAATTGGCTGCCTCGATTTTCAGACGTAGCGCCGTATCGGTTTCTGGTACATTTCATCAAGCTCTAGCGGGTTTCAGTCACACGTTGGTAGCATTTCGGGATGGCCTGAAATATAGCCAATCTCGAGAATGCCCTCGTCTGACTTTAGACACCCCTTCCTTCGCGGCATCGGGTTCGCTCTCCCTGTTACCGCAGGAACAGGGCCGACGGCGGTGGCGTAATGCCTTTGCCGGATATGCAAATCAATCCCGCAGTTTCCAATGATTTATTCGGAGCGTGCAATTCGTTTAAGTGTATCCTGATTCCATTTGGATTAGCCAGCCATTTTGGTTATTTGTAGCACTCTCGAGCTTTTCGTACGGGCACGTGCTTCTCCGTGAAACGTTTCCACCATTTTTCCTCGGCGAGGGGGGTTGAAAGAGCGGCAACGTGTGTTCATTTGTCCCTGTTCGTTCGCGTATGTACGGTTTCGTTCTCGCGCGACCTTTCCATCTTCAAATTTAAATATAAGTAAAAGGGTCTGCTGGCACAATCCGGGAATAGCACTTCGCTTTCCGGAAGTGGCAGGGGAGGGTGGTTGATTTGCCTTGCATGAAGCTTAAGAAGCTGCCGCTACTGAAAATTCGTTGCACCGCCGTAACGCGTCGGACCGACGGCCTCTGCTTTTTCCACCCCACCCATCCCTCGAGCCTTCTTCACCGGGAGAAGAATGAGAGAATGAGGAAGAACCCGAGCCGCGCTCGAGCCGTGGCGTCGCGACGCCACCGGCGACCTCTCCTCTCTTTTCATTCACTTTTTTGTTTCTTCAAACAACCCCCGGCCATTCTCTTCTTCATCGCCGCGTATCGTTCTCTTCTCACCAGACACCCCCGCGGCCCTCTCGTTTGAATTATCTTTTTTTTCCTCGAACTCGCTCCTCTCGCGTTCCACGTTGGCCCGAAGCTCACGTATCAACGCTGTATTCGCTGGCACGGTTTTATGCAAATGTAATCAGATTATTTGCCATTTGCTCGGGCGTTTTGTATACGTTGTTTTCGGGGAGATGGGGGGGGGGGGGGGGGCCCCAATGATAATAGGGGCGCATGCGTTTCGGCGTTTCCATGCCCGTAACGAACGTCTCGATTTCTTAATCAATCCTAGCCTCATCGTCGACAAATGTTGATTCCTGATCATGATAATATTAAAAAAAAACACACGATCGAAAAGTCGCTAAATTTTATTTGTATATTCACATTTCAGGTCAATCACGATCAAGTGGTATCTCGAATATGTCAAGTAACTAGAATAACGCTAATATTATCACGTGTAAAAAGAAATGTCGAAAAATTGTAGCAAGCAATTTATCCACGGCGAGTTACCTCATTTGACGTCGGTCGCTCGGTTTTTCGTGCCAGCGAACAGGTATATCGATTTTGCGCGGAAATATTCACGACGAAGCGGGGAAGTTCGGTGTTCGCCATTTTGGCCTGTCAATTCGATTGTTAATCATCAGATTTGAATGTATAAGCTGTTCGAAACTTTACGACGTTTTGGTGCGTTTGAAATTTATTTCTAAACCCCCCCATTCTATCGATAATTTGTTTCTTCGTTTATGGGGATATATCGTATAATATATAATGCGATTATTTGCGTTGTTTATGGTTAATGTGTATCTCGCTATTGTGTTATTATGGCTTCGCATACTTCAATCTTAACAACTGCGGGTGCATTGGAAAGAATAATTATAAAATATGCAGATTATTTGGCTTTTGCGATAATAACTCGGAGAATGTAAAAAATTGCACTTCTGAGTAATACCCATCGGTATTCTCAAACTCTAAATACATTTCGTATGTGCAACGTAGCCGAGAAGTTTATGTTGGTTATGTCGGGCAGAGAAGCTATCGTCGTCGATCGTAAGAAAGGACTTGACTGCTTTGAATATTCATAGGGTGATCGCTCGATTATAAGAGAATAGTAGCAATCTATTTACAATTCTCAATTAAGCCCGCTAATGCTTGCGTTAACTCGTCCGCGATTCTTTCGAAGCCCTTTTACTCTTCCTAGCATCGATACAGTACGATTGTATCGACCGAAGGGGTTTGAGGTCGAAAACCCCAGGACATCCAGCAACGTCGGAGGATCGGACCCGGTTGTAAAACCCTAACGACGCTTCGTGTAATTGGAGTGACCCCGTTTGACCGCGATAATGGCATCCCCCTCTGCCGGTGACCTCTCACCCCGTCGCTAGGTACCAAGCAACAATATCATAATGACAGTGGTGAGTCGTGGTCTCATCAATGATTCCTCCTGTTATCGTGGACACAATCATTCCCGTTCTTTCTACGATAACAACGCTATCCTCCAAACGTGTATGCACAGTGCAATACTAATAATCATTCCATGGAAAAGACTCCGGCTCGGTGGACGTTCCAGCTTCCCGATTTATTCGGAACACCAGTTTTCCAACGGTTCGGGTACGAAAACTTTGTCGCGACGAAGGATCGGCGTGGTGCGGTCGGTGGGTCGGTGAACCAGGCGCATATTTTCGCCCAAGGGGAATTGAAACCTCAAACATTGTCCGGGCGTGTAGGATCGCACGGTAGGGCTTTAGATTGGATGTCATTCCGGCGGCCGTTCCCGCGGATTCGCATTTATTATCAGCGATTTAACTACTTCAACATCGCCATCGCCGGCACCGCCATAAATATCAGCTACCGTAGCCCAGGAGAACGATCGTTGTTGCGATAGGGATGCACTAGATCGCGGTTGCACGACTCAACGATGAGAGAGCGCACAATGAGACGATTGGTGGGAGCGAGTTGGACGGAGAAAGAGGGTACACAGAGGGATCGCGGCATGAGAGGAGGGATGAAGCTGCCTACAGGGTGGGGGTTGAAAGTAGAGGGTGGGCTCACCGACGGAGGAACAAAGAGCGAGATGGTGAGAGCGAGCCAACCGGTCGAAATAGGACGGGTAGACACACCGGCTACGAGTACAGTCGACGGTGCTCTACGCTAGAGGCTATACTTATATCTATGGGCGGTGGTGCATGGTGTGCCATGATGGCAGTAACTCCGGAATCCCAGGGCTTAAACTCACCTCGCACCGAGGATCAGTGGGGAAACTTCCCGTACCGCGGCTTAAAGGCTTCGCGGTTGCTGCTCCCTTGCTTTCCCGGGACTGAGAGCAACTTTTCGCCATGTTAATGGGCACAATATGATCATACGTGAAGCGTTTGCGTATTTATATGCGTGCTCCCTGTCGCTCTAGCGCGCGTACTACTTCCGGTTAAACCTTCGACAGGGGAGAACAGGCCGGGAAGGAGCTCCAACTTTTTGCTAGAGAATTATTCTGAATCTCTGTGTGTAAAGCGCAGTCGGTCACGCAATTCTACCTACACCTGTTACGTACGGTACGAAAAAACTCTCGAGATGAGAAAATACGTTCCCTTTAGTCTGTATATATTTAAAACGGGGGACCAAGAAAATATGAACTCTTCGTACCCCGATGGTGGCATGATGGCATGGCGTACAAGGTTAACGCAACGAGATGATCAATTTTTATACGGGTGAACACCCCGTGCACCGTATGAAAGCTACGGGGTACACCTCCAGCTGAATTTAAGGTGAAAAGAATAGCATTTGGAGCAAGCTGATCCCGGTTTTAAAGGGTACGAACTACCCCTTGACATTCGCGTACTTTAGCGAATTCCTTTTTATAGAAAACGATTCGTTTTAGGTGCGTCTGAAAAGTTACGGAACTATTCAAGGTAAAGGAGATATTACCTTAGAGGAGTCACGTATACTTGTGTGCGAGCACGAGTACACACACACACATACACACACATACTTG
This sequence comes from Hylaeus volcanicus, assembly GCF_026283585.1. Classification (NCBI taxonomy): domain Eukaryota; kingdom Metazoa; phylum Arthropoda; class Insecta; order Hymenoptera; family Colletidae; genus Hylaeus; species Hylaeus volcanicus. Next base: position 7,205,888 of record NC_071977.1, read on the forward strand.
TACGAAATTGGGGAGGGTGAGAGACGAAGGCAAAGTTCGTCGAAGTATAAAACTACCGTTTCGAACGCGTGGATATATTCCAACGACTCCGGCGACTTTCTTGATTCTACTTTTGCTTTTCTTCTGTTTACCTTAACCGTGGTTCTCGATTCAGCCACCCGTTCGCATCCTCCCACGCTCCCGGAGTCCGTGGCTCTTGAAAGAGATACACGATCGCTAATAAAGACATTAATATTGACTGGCGAGTATATCTCGATGTGCCGGAAGGGCAGACGCGATTCGACTTTGGGATAACACTTGGGAATAGAATGGTCGGTCACGACAGGAATAACATTTAAGAATAAAAGATGAGACCACAATGAAACTGCCTATTGCTTATTCATAAGGTGCACGAACGGGGTATTGGTATCGTACCGGTTTTATACACCGGAACGCGTACATAACGAATCGGGATCTTACGTTTTGTGTGTTTCGTTTCGCTCGGGTACCGCGAAACTCGCCGGCAAATAAAATAAAACGCAAAATCGAACGCTCCGCCGCGAGCCGGTGGAGCATTCTCGATACTTTGATGCGGCGCTCTTTCATATTCTTGCTAAGAGAATTCTATTCTAGTCGTAAGAAGTTTTCGTAACAAAATTATAAAAAAACAACACAAACTTTTTATCGAAGTTGCCGTCGTTAATGTCATCGCTAAGGGAAGAATAAGAAAAACACTTATGGCGGTAAAAAACAAAAGGTGGTATCGTAAAATTCTATTTCGGGGTAACTCGATGAAATTACGGCTCCCAAGACCGTTGTCCGTTTCGGAGAAAGCGATGCACGGGGGCACGCAAGATTTCCTCCGAAACGAGCGGCAGATGTCGATGGCGACTCCATTGGAAAAACAGGTTCCATGGGGGATTCTGGCCGAACGTCCATAATGGTTCCACCCCTAGGAGACCCGTGTTACCGTTACAAAAAGGGCGAGAGTGGCTCGGTCGAGAAACGAATGGTCGAATATCAGGTTACTCGTGTACCGGCGGTCCGGTAACAACCTCCCACATCCGTAACAATTCCCCTGATTACTTCCCCACCGGCTTACAATTTGCCAATTTACTCGAAAAACTCGTAAAGCATCGACGGTGCCATCGCGGCCGTTCGGGAGCGCTATGCACTCCCGCCATATGCAGCCTGCGCGCTTCACATTTATCTTTTCCCGTTTTTCCCCGGCTCGTTTATTTCTGCCCGCGAATCGGGCCCACCCGATGATACACAATGGTTCTTTTGTACCATGCCACTCTTCCGACGAGCTTCGTCCTGTCGTCCGAAAATTTGATTCTCTCGCGTTTCGCCCTTCGACGGATTTTACGTTTCGTGAATTTTTCAAACCGGCTGGCAAATCTTTATTCGCGCCGTGTCAACGCGGTGTGTGCACCATCAAATGCAACGTATTCATAACTGAAATAGCTTGAGACAGTTCGGTCTAATTATAGGGCGAGACAGCTGGAAGTCAACATTTGAATTCAATTTTCCTTACGTTGAAAGAACCGTGGAGGAAAGAATAACTTTGATTTCGCACGATGAAGCGATGACTGGAATTTCGAAGTAAGTTTTAATCTTATTAAAAATTCCCATTAAAAACTTTCCTGTAGTCGGTAATGAAAACACAAAAAGACTGGAAAGTAGAAAGCTTAAAAGTTTAGAACAACTGAAAATTCAACTTCATTCGTCGCTTTTTCATTCTCTTCCCATTAAAATCAGTGATAAATCGTACGTTTTGTTGGATTTTTCGTTTATAAAGACACAATTTTATTTGGAAGTTGGGTCAGCTAAAATTTTGCCTTCGTTGATAAGGTCTGCGAAAGGTTTGCAGTTAGTCAAATTGATGTAGTCAGCTCGCCAGGACTTCCGTTCGATATTACTACCGCGAAATGGGCGCTGGGAATCGAATTAGCCCTCTTCAGCAGCTTGCAGCCCCCACAGCCACGTTTGTTTGTCATCTGTGTTATAACTTCGTTTGCCAGCCATTGATTACAGGCCGGGTACACGGTGCCTTATCTTCCCCTTACACGCCTGGGGATCAGGATCCCCCCCGGCCTTTAAATGTCTCGTACATCCCCGAAATTAATATCTGTTGGCCCAATATCATCCGTCGACCGCGCGCGAGCCTCGAAGCTTTGCCTCCAGAATTACTTACGTACAGCTTTATTAAACCGAACGCTCCGAATGATTACGTCCATTATTTCGCTCAGCTTCCTAGCTTTCTTCTGCCGACGGACGTTCTGGATAGCTCCTTCCTCGCGCTGCTTTTTCACCCGCTGGCTGCCGTCCAGTGAAACCGTCATGCGGTTAGCGGATCGTCGGGAATCATTAGGCGACTTTGTGTAGGATACTTTATCGAACCATGAACAGGTCTTTACGTAAACTGGTGGTCGCTTTTTCCATGAATAAATTTATGGTCGATAAACAGATCGTAGATCCGCGAATAGCTTTCGCGAAATTGTAATCCGTTTAGCTATGTAATAAATATTAGGTTTACGCGAAATTCGTTTCATTATTCATACCAAACCGAATTTTTCACTCTAACGCTAATAGTAGTTCGAGTAAACGTTACCTAGCAAGCGTAAAAACGCGCGAAGCTTCGTTTCCAGCCAATGGATAGCTGGAATCTTGTCCACGGTCGAGGAGCAACGGCATCGAAAGCTTCCTTTTACCAACTAATTATACGATCGACGCGAGTCTCGGTATCCGAGCGATCTCGCTCGGTCGGGCGAGAAAACGTCCAAAAAGGGAGGCTCCGGCGGCAAATTGCATCTAAAAGTCGATCGGTGCGCACAAGTAGGAATTTTGGATACTCGGTCGGTTCGGTAATTTTTTTAACGCCCGTACAAGCCGCGCGCAACCGTACATCGCATGCTTAATAACGAACCTCCAAAGATATTCGGCTCACGGATGATGCGACGATGATGATGATCCGCCATCTCACCGCAACTTGGGAGGTCCGCTCTTGATATCCCCCCCTCCCGAGCCCCTCGCTGGCCTTCCACCCATTTCTTCTTCGTACACGCTTCACTCTTTCACCCTCCCTCCCCCCTGGCCCTACGAGTCCTTTCCCTTGATCCCCCTTCAACCTCCCCGGTCATCTCTCTAGATCTTTTACCTCTTCCCTCCGATACTTCCATCCCTCTTTCTTGTTCCCGGTCCGCGTTCTCATCTTGCCCGTGGCTCACCAATCCCTCTTCCTTCTCTTTATCCTTCGTCGGTCCTCTTTTCCTTTCGTCTTTCAGCCTCGTCCTACGGCCGCCCTCTGCGTTTAGCCTTCGCTGTCTTCCGCGCGCCAGCTAAAACGTCTATTCTCCCGATCGTCTCGGTTCGAGACATACGCATGGGAGCGTCGACGGCTCTGATCATATTTTTTGCATCGGGAATTGGAGGAAATAAGACGCTGGGAACGTGCAGTCGGCGGGGTTTCATTTCTTCGCGACATGCACGGTACACCTCGGCGAGATAAAGCCGAGTCCGCCGGATCCTTTACGTGCCCGTTCATATTGGTCTTCCACCTTTGTCCGCGTATCCGGGGTACGATTCTTTTTCGACTAGCGTTGCATCTTTGTCGTAAGAAAGTTGGTGATAACAGGATAGTTACCTCGTGGTATGTCATTTCGGAATTCTCGAGGATTTACGAGGTAACGTTTGAAATTTGAAGAAAGCTATTGTACAGCACGTATTCCAACATCTGGTGGATTGATAATACAAAAACAATGAAAATATTTCATACAAACGTGTGCTTCGAGTAATTTTTCAACGGATGGATAGGTCGTGCGAAAGCTATTGCCCAGCGTGCGCGTTCCCCAGATTTTAATCCGTTGTGAATTTATTTTTGGAACAACTCAAAAATACCACGGCGATGTACACGAGGAGGCTGCCAACGAATTCGACAAAATATCTGGAATATCTGCAAGATTGCGAAACTCTGTGACAGGACGAACTGCAGGCTTGGATTTGGACCGGAGGTAATAGTCGTTTTGAGCCTACGAAGTATCTACGTTCGAAAACGAATTATACTTTGTCCTAATTTCTACAACACCCTGTATAAAGATTGATAAGTTAACATAGCAATCGTTCGTTGTATCTTTTAACATCGCGATGAAGCTACTTTGAACGTAACGCTGTTGGAATAGGCGGCACGGGTTGCCCGCTGCGGCCGTAAGTGGTATTAACCCTTTGTGGACAGACGTTTTCACTAGTTCATACTAGCAGAACGTGGCGCGCGCTCAGTCTGTCTCACGCCATCTGAATTCACTCCTGGCATTTAGCGACACGGAGCTAGTTTATTCGACGTCAAGCATAACAGGATCTCGATTATTCGGAGTTTCGATTACCCGTACTCTCGTTTATCCAGGGTCTTGATTATTGCGCGTAGAGTACGTATTTTGACCAGGGGCTGCTTACCGACAATTTATTATTTTCAAGGTATCTTTTACTTCCAATACTGAAAGTAAAAGCAGTTAATCCTGTGTACTCGAGGCCCCTTTTTCTGGTATGTATTTCCTATTAATATTTATCGCAAAAAATGTATTTTTAGCAACGACACCTCTCCGACCTGCTTCCTATGGAACGTTTACCACATACTCGAATCGATCGTATCGATCATCCGGGGTCACGATAGACTCGTGCCAGGTCGAACTTACCGAAAACACACACCTTGACGCTGGTATCGACGATTACACGAGGAAGGGTCTCAGGCGGCCTATAAAACCTCTCTTCGTCCCGCGGACACGCCCGAATCCTCGTTAACCATCGCGGGCTACGCCGCGTTCTAAGTCCTCGTTAGCCGACCGGGTAGGAAGTCGCGATCTCGTAATTCGAACGAAACGAGCCACGATTTTGATTCACCTGGCCGTAGAATTAATAGCTACCCGTGTTCGTTGATGAATTCGCGAGCACGGCTTTTGCGCGAGGCGGATCAAAGCTTCCCGGGGGCCCGGTAAAAAGAGGCCGAGAAGTATGTCGAAAACAGCCGCGTTCGAGATGGCGGCGGGGGGAGCGGTGTAGGGATCCGCCGGGGGTAATCTGCGAAGGGGCCGGGCGTGCACGGACTACGGGGGGGAAGGAATGGCGGGTCCGACGTAAACGCAACCGCTGCATCGATAAACGTAACGTCGGTAATAACCGGCAATTTGCGAGAAGGACTTTTAGTTAGGCAGTACGCGTACTTGGGCATTCGAGAAGACGGGAGCGGCGGAACGAGACTCGAGGGGAGGGCACGGAGGTGCTGGAGAGGGAAGAACACGGGGTGAAGAGTGGCGGAATGGGTGTGGGTCGCGCTCGACTCGATGGGATGGGAGTAATTGCTATGAGAAGGGGCTGCTCGCTCGCGTCTTACCGGGATTTCGCGACGATATTGCTGATATAAAACTGGTCGTGCCAGGATGAGAGGGACGGTGGGGGGGGGGGGGGCGGCACAGGACGGCGAAGGCCTCGCTTCGGAAAATGGAGAGTAATGCCCCAGAATCAGCGTTAGACAACTTTTTCGCGGAAATATCCATTTTTTTCGTTTTATTTTCATCCCTATAAAATTAGAGGTAATTCGGACGATCGTAACAATTGATCGCGACATGTGTCCCGACCGATCACTTGAAAGAGGGGGAAAAAGAAGAAGACAAAAACAGCTTGTTTGCTTCGGCGATAACGTACCTGTACCGGCTATTATTCCAGCGAGTCCGGACGTGTTTAGAGAACCCCTACCGTTGGCAAGAGAAGGCTAAAGATATCTTCATAACGACTTAATGTATTGGGCGTGGGGCGGCCTAATGACTACCTGCGCGTCGACTTTTAATGCGCTAGTAGCACGTGCATGTTGCTATTATCAATCTATAAATGCACCGATCGTCCTTGGCGGGATCCTGGTGCATCCCGCCGTCCCACGTCTGCCCGACCATTGACTGAAAATTGTTGATAAGTAGTAAACGTGTAACGCGTGTAATGACTTTTTAACTCGTTCGAGTACCAGTTTCGATCGACCTTCTCCTCCCGCATTTTTCTTGCCCTCGATCGCTCGTACGTGTTGCGACAGTGGCTCAACTTCAGCGAGATGTATTCTCAATAATCGATCGAAACCTGAAATGTTACATACCTTACAGGCGCTTGTATTTCGTCGAAGGGCAATCCCTCGAGTTCTTCGATACATAATTGCATTCACGGGCAGCAACTTCGGGTGGAGTTCAGGCGATAGCTGGCTCGTTAGGCTTAATGCCACGATTTGAAGAGAAGAGAATCGTTGCGGTTCGCGTGCCAATGTTGGAATCGATTCATCTTCGAACCGCAGATAAAACCGTTCCGTGGCAAATTGCTCGGTTTTACAAATTGCGCGAACGATCGCGAATGGCACGAGCCGAATGGCGCATCGCGGCTTATCCGGGACGCTTCAGCGAGTACCGCCTTTCACGCGTAATCTTAATGCATTGAGATACCGCCGGTTTTATTGACGCTCCAGCACGAGCGCGAATTAAGTTGATGTTAGTAGAGAACGTTAATAAAATCAAATCCGGTTATTAGCCGTTTGCGCGGCTAATCTACGTTTGGCATCCCAAACCCTAGATGTCCTCTTCGTGGCGTGATCTTCGTCGTTAGAGAAGGTACTTTAGTACCTTATTTAGTAAAAAGGACTCGTTTTATAGAACAGGATCCACCGCTATAAATAATATCTGCTTTCTCATGAAGAATGTTTCAAGTTCCCTTGGTCTCTGAAAAGTCATCCGTACATTTCATCTCCATTCTATTTCCTCCCGACGTTCCAATTTATTTATCGCGTATTATATTCCCGGGAGTACTTGTCACGGTCGCGACACCGCCAAAAAATATACGTTTCCATTCGTGCCATTCACGAACGCTGTCGGTATCGACCACCGATTTATATCTGTTTATTCGGGCTCCGTAGATGTCTTCGGCGAGGTCCGCCCCGATACACCGCGAGTATGACAGAAACGAATTTCGCTCGTCGCGACGATGGGACGGTTGATCGTCGATCGCCTGTGGATTCACGGACGAGACAATACTTCTGCGTGGTTTCTCTATGATGAGAAGTTAACCGATAGCTGAAATCACTGTGTCTACTTCTTCTGGCTCCCTGGGCATCGTATGTTATAGGGTGTCTTCGACGAGGTCGGCCCCTGTGCACTGTGCATACCAGAAACGAATTTCGTTCGACGCAGCGGTGGAACGCTTGATCGTCAATCGAGTCCTGGACTCATAGACAGGACAATACTTCCGCGTGGTTTATACGACCCCCGCGGAGAGTATTTGCCAGCCGTGTGCACCGGCAAATATCACCTCGCTCTCGTATTTCGCGATTCCATTTTATTTACGATAAAGTCGCCGTGGCGGAGCGGGGGCGGTGTAGCAAGGGGTGGCCGCGGCGGTGCCGAGAGGGTGAGTGTCGCTCGGTTTTCGACGGGGCGCGAGAGTTGAGTTTTTGCCGCAATAAAACGCGCCTATCTAATCAAGCCCGGCCCCGAAATTGATGGGCCACCGACCATTATCGCCGTTATGGAACGCGCGCATCTATCAGCTCCCCGAAGTGCCGCGGCGAGCGAAAGATTTTCCTATTGTGACTGGCTTTTCCGGTGCTTTCTCGTTCGCTGCGATATCCGACATCCGTTTTCCCTGCTGGTCGATAAGCCCGATCGCGTTAAAATGCACTTCCCGGTTTCCGATTTTTTTCGTTATCGACGATTCCCATCGCTCACCCCATTGGCACGGTCAGGACTCAATCAGACCAACGACTTTCGGTGGCAAAGTTTCGAAGCGATAAAAAGCATTGTCTTATAGCAGAGATAGGAAAGATTCTTGTCTAGTTAAATTGCCTTCTTTATTGCTCGATTTTTCCTCGCACTTCCATATTGAACTTTCTCATATAGAACCTCTGGGGAAAGTCGGTAACCTGAACAAGCTTTTATGTGTATTTCGACGCGAGGGCTCCGAAGACGAGATTGTCGCAGTATGCGGACGCAGCGAGTAGTTTTTGGAACGTCTCGTGTTTAAGCGTTTGAAATACGACTGGTTTCCATTCGCGTGTACAAAAGGACGCCCTTTCTTCTTGCGACTCTCGCGGCGTTTAAAGGGGAGCTTAGACCCAACAATGCTTGTTTATTCGTTCTTGGCCGCGCGCTTACGCGTTTCTCACGATGGGGGGATTAACTCGATTAACTTCGAACGTCGTAGACGCGGAGACTAGTCCCTTCGAGAGTGTTAGCTGCACCCTCGATTGTGCGACTGTTTCGAGATGATTAACCCTTTAGCTGCCAAGGCATTTTGATAGATGAGGAGGTACTCGCGATATTGCCAGTTTACTTGGTCTCTCATCAAACGATTGCTCCCTGTACTCTAGAAAGTTACAATCCCAGCAACGAATGTGCAATTTTACCATGGCGCGCGAAAATGTCGAGCGAGAATCCCGGATTTACGCTATCCGTCAGGCAGCTGTCCGTCCACCGTCCACCGAGACATTTTCCAATAGGTGTCCTATCGACGTTTTGTCTATTCATCTCCATGCAAATCGAAGAGAATTTCGGTAGATGGTTCTCCAGCGAGTAATGGGAATCCAGGCTAAATCGTCGCGACCGGAAGTCGAAGATTCCCCGTTTTCCACTTACTCAGATCATAATTTCGGATTATAATTTTTATTCGACAAATAATGGAATCAAGTTTGGTCGAGAGTTTTTAATGTTTCCCATCTCTGGGTACTTGGCACCAGTGCAATCGTCCTCTTTCCTCCCTGTTGCTGTCTTCGAGCGATGGCGAGGAATGCGTTCCCGGAACGGCTCGTTTCCCAGAAAACTCGCGCGCGCTCGGTTGATTTTGACATCGTTAATCAGCGCGGTAACGATCCAGGTGCGTTAAAAATTCGACGTGTATCGGACGAAAAGGCCGAAGGCGGAATTTATCGGCGGAACCTGGCATAGCGGCCAATCTGGCTGGCAACATGGCGCGTTCGTGAAAAAGAGGGAATGGCGCGGGGCTACGAGGGGGACAACGGTCGAAGGGCGAGAGGGAGTGAAAGAGAACACGCAGGTAGGGGCGGGGATCGGGGAGGGCAGGAGGAGGTGAGGGATAGAACGAAAAAAGAGTCTGGTCGCGGGGGCCGGCCCCGCGGGGACTAATTTTTATTTTCCCTCTTTTCCTGTAAGTGCTCCTCCGCGTCCACCTATTTCTCATAAATTTGAATTAATTTACATGCATTTGAATTTAATGCACCGGCTATACTTTATCAAAGCAATTAAGCTTTTAAGCGCGCATTTGCATTAATCCAATGTTTACAATTACGGGTACGGATCTCTTCTTGTACCGTGGACAGGGAGGAGGAAGAGGAGGAGGAGGGGAGGGAGACAGTGCCCTCCGGGCTATCCTCTCGACGTCGTCGCGTTCTACGTGAGCGGAGAATAGATTTTCTAGAATTTCTTTCCTGACGAGTCGAAGTGAGAGGAAGAGCTAACCGGTGGGGATAAAAAGTACGACCAAGAAGAGTGGGGGAATAGCGAAAAGAAGCAGAAGAAAAATATTCCGCGATAGTGTACTCGGCTCGGCGTTTCCGACGTCGTTAAGTCGACGCATCGGATTTACGGTGTTTCCCTGCATAAATGCAAACGAATCCTCCGGACGTTTTGCGGCTAGCCCGGGGAACGTCGACGCGGAAAAACGATAATTCTTCTTCCTCCCCCTCTTCGTCAAAGATGGACAAAATGCTCGTCTAGATAAAAACTTTTGAATAATGACTAAAATGTGTACGACGATAAAATGAATAATTTTCTTCGAAAGAGGGGCAAAATTCTCATCTAGATAAAAAATTACAGAGAGCGAATAAAATACAAACTTCTGCCTATCTCTGACCCACCTCCCTTTCGCTGCGAGAGGACACTCTTTATCAGATGAATTGATTGCTTCCGCTGTTAATTACGAATAAGTCGTCGATTGTTCGCTGGAGGCTAGCGCGTTAGAAATCGGTAGAGATTATCGCCGATCGGCTGAAGCGTGACGAGGGAAAAAGCGCGGCCATAAAGACTTTTGAATCATAAATTACGTACGTTTACATGCGCTACGTGAACGTTACGAGGAGCTAATTGAATCAGGCGCGTGCATCGTGTTAACAAAGTCTTCGATCATCCGCCTGATCAATATTAATGATTTCCTAGACGTTGCGCGGTGCACGAGCTTTTTTGATACAATCTCCAACGAGACGGTGTGCTATGAGTAATGGAGGCCTCCATCTTGCGGGCATCTTGCGGTTCGGTGGACTCTTACTAATCGTTCAACTGTATTTTACATCGTAGCACATCGAAACGGAAGAAGGCAATTTTATTTGTTTAAACGTAGCGACAGTATAATGCTTCGACATTCTTTAGCATCACTGCTTCGTTTTCAAACGTTCCCTTCGAAGGCAGGACTCAGGGGAGAGAGGTCAGGAACGTGTAAACGCAGAAAATTATTCTGTAAATTATTCCTCGTCGTCGAAGATTATTCCCCGCGGTAAACTGTCGATTTTCGCCTGAAGATTTCATTGGCTATGTTAAGGGCGAGGGCAGGGCGGAGAAGGCGGAAGAACGGCGGCCGATGAAAGGTTGCAATTTCGATTTTACCCAGAAAAGAGGATTCCATGGCGGCGAGCAGAATAAAGTCAATGGGGGGCAGGGCTATTCGCAACGTTCAGATTTCACGCGTAATGACCATGAGTGGCTGGTATCGTCGATGGAAGCCTTGGGGTCCGCGCGGGGTAGCGTCACGATTTCAGTTCGAAGGAAAAGGCGTACTCCTCTGGCGGCGGTGGCAATCTTGCGCCTGTAGATGTACGAGGCGGCCATAAGTTTGGTGCGCGCGTGCTAATCCCGTCGCATTTCTCTTGAGCACGAGCGTCTGCGGCCATTTTAAGATTATATGACACTTAGAATCACATGCTGCGGTACACCAAGTATTTCATGCGACTTGAAAGGACCCCTACTGATTTCGGATTTATTTCTGAGAACGAATTTCTAGCTGCTCCGAATTCCCGGTAAACTCCGTTCGTCCCGTCCCGTTGGAATATCTTGCAACTGTTGAATCGCGAGCGCCCGACAACCTATGGATGCTTTCCGGATAATCATCGATGCAGAAAATTAGACGTTGGAGAGTTACGCGGAATGCGCCAGATTTCGAACAGATTAAGAAATGTAATCAAAAGGTCCGTGGAAACTCGACCGATAGCCTTGTTTGAGATCCAGGTTCCATTTTCACGAGGATGGTTGGAGGTATTCAAAGGCGGTCAGTGCCGCATTGTCGGTATGATTTATGCTGATTAAGACTGTGGTAGCGCTCGCTATCGCCGACTTGTAAGTCATGGGCAGGTAGAGGGCGACTTGTGAGTTGCAAGGTGGCTGGCTACGAGCGTCGCGGTAACGGTGTGACAGTGTCGTGCACGGTAATTTAATGCGCACCAAGGTTTCTGGCTGTATAACGCGTTTATACAGCGCGATGGCTCGATCTTGCTCATGTCCGTTGCCGTTTCTCCCTCTTTCTGGCCCTATCCCGACCGTCACAGTTCCCGTCCCTCCGTTTCTCTCGCTTCGGAGGCGACGCTATATCGTGCCGTGAACGCGCGGGCATAGGTAGAAGGTTAGTACCTATAGGTATAATATAGGGAGTGAAGCGAGGCCCTATTCAAAGCGGATGATTCAGTGGCCGCTGCCGCGCTCGGATAAGATCTCGTACCCCGCCGCCTCGTTCATCTTAACCGCGAGTCTGACCAACCTGTAACTACGTAACCCATCCGAACAGCCAATCCCTTTCCGTGTCTTCCTCTTGTTTCAAGAAATCACGCCGTGCGCGAATGAGATCTCTTACCGCGGAACGTTTCGTCACGAGTCCGCCCTGTATACTCCTCCCGTTAGTTGTCCGCAACGTTTCTCGACGGCGAACGTCCGGTCTGTCCGCAGGTAGCGCGAGGATTCGGGCGTTCGGGGGTCGTTAATTCCGCTTGGGAGAAAGAGGATGAAAGAGGCGAGATTGGATTCGGCTGAAAGGCAACGCGACTCCAACTCTGCCGCGATATGCCAAATAAAAGCTGGCAACGACGTTGCAGAATTTTTCTGCTAAACTAGTTCGCATCTCTTTAAAACATGGGAGCTTTGCGCCAATATCTTTGCGCTAAGTTTTGTCAAGGAATACAGGCTATATTAGGAATGGGCGTTTCGAAAAATGCAGCCAGGAATCGCGTTGGCATTTCGACTAGTTCCACGGGTTACACCTGACCAGGTTACAAAAATTCCATTTTCATAAGGCTTCCTTTTGCTTCCTGATTCCCGATTTGCATAGAACATCCTGCGCCAGCGTCTATATCACCCGACCAGCAGATTGTAGATCGCCAAGTCGCAATATATCACGTCGAAATCCCGAAAGGTTACCTACTTCCATTCTACCCTGCCGTTCTGAACCCGTCGAGAGTTGGAGATCTCCGAAAAGCCCGGAGCTCCGGAGCCGAGCCGTGTTCTATCTGCCGAAAAAGACCAATTGTTCTTCCCTGGCTCCGCCGCGCTCGTGAAAATCGAGGAAAAAGGGGGTGCCGGTGGACGGGGGGTTCCGGGGAAACTAGAAGGGAACACGTTCCTACGCGGAGACTAATCGGTGTCGCGCGGACCGGATTCCCAGGTTTTTCGAACGAAGCCAGAAAAGTTGCCGTGGAACATTTTTGGCAGCCGGCTCGCATATCGCGGCACGCGGATACCGTGAATGGAGTAGTCGGAGGAGAACTAGTTCCCTCCAACTTTTCTGATTTATGCGAGTTCATTATTATTTTCGCACGACGGAATAATCATGCCCCTACTCTGCCTTCTGCTCCCGCGGCCGGCCCACGCGAGACCCGAAAACTACAACCGGAGCTACGCTGAATAATGGAGCCGATTTCTTTTTTCCATGCGCGGCGACTCCTCGTTTCGCGTCGATTATTAATGGGAGTTACAGGTCGCTGACGCGCGGGGGCGGATGAAAAGGGGCGGTGATCCGAATTCTCCACGGAATCCGAAGGAGTAGGATTTTAGGTTCTACCTTTGACTACTTTCAAGGAAGAGCAACGGTGTTACCAATGAACTGGAGGGGTCAATCTGATATAAAGTAAGCGCGGTCGTAATCGAACCGTGTTTAATTTTACGTTCTCTCAACGATGTCCAAGAATCACTGGCCATCGTCTTCGTAACGTGCAATTTTCAGAGATTCGAAACGAATTTTACCGAAGAAACAAAGTTGTCTTATCATAATATATTTAAACGCCTCAGGTTTTTTTTCGAGTCGGTACGTTCACCGTTCGATTTTTGCATAACGTGTTCACGCAGACGCGTCCAGTCCTGCGAATGATCGGTGCGCCATTATTCCACTCCACCTCTTATTCCCACTATTACGAAAATTTGGGGCTCGCGAGGCCCGAAATTTCTGCTCTCGCGTCAGGGGTGGATTTGGTTCGGTTATTAAACGACTGCGGACGTCGCAGGCCGATTTTCAAGGAGGGTTCTCCGACCGAGAGTTTGGCGGGCCCCGGTAATCATAGTTTCTTGCCGTTAAGCGTGATGGCGTCTTGGTCGTTGAAACCGGCTCTCCCCACCGCTCGAGCTCGCTTATACACTTGCGCTGGTGGGAGGCCCCCCGTCGGGGCCCGTCGAACTTCGAGTACCGAAGACCCACGCTTCGTTTCCGACCCCTCCATCCACCGCTGTTCATTCTAGGTACCGCGGGAGTTTCGTAATCCGTGTTCCCTCGCAAATTATCGGCTAGGCCCATTCTATTACTCCCATTCTCTTTACTTCGCGATCAGAACGATGAAAGTCGAGCCATTACCCGTGCAAACGAAGCAAGCGGATCCAACGGTCCCATTTCCATTTTACTTTCCTACCTGTTATCGAGTAGAACAGAGGGGAAGTATTGCTATTGGTCAAGATCGTACCTCCCCCGCGGTGATCCGAATCCCTTTGTTTTGACACGCGGCGAATAAGAATTGAGAACGAGGTAACCGGTATTGGTGATATCGATAAACACTAAAGATGCATCGTGCTTGATACAGTTTTTCATTGGATCACCTTAACGCGTTGGCTGCCAAAACTCGTGAAACTTTTACATAATTAAAATTTTGTCTCCAAACTATCAAAGATTAGATAATTTAACATCTGTCGTAGTATTTAATTCATTAACGTCGTAAAATTCACAAAACATTTTAATGTTTTTATGAAAAATCTTGCCACTAATTTCTGGCCGATGTGGCGACCATCGTGTTAATTAGTATTTGATCCTCGATAATTGTAAAATTTTAGTCCCGTTTTCCTCCAATTATCGAGGTTCCCCCGTAATTCTAAACACCGTCGAGTGTGGGAATATTCTACCTTCTCTTCGCTGAAAAGCCTGGCTGGCTAAAGCGGCGAAGTTCGAGAAGGTATAGTGGACTCGAAGATCGGCGAAGTTGATTCGCGGTGGTACCGGTCACGGTGTAAAAAGACAAAAACGGTCGGGCGACGTATCGTTGCGCGCGAAACGCTCGACGCGATATAATTGATGAGACGAGGAATCGTCGATTTGCATTAGCCGATTCGGCGTTGAAAGCCGCACGGAGAGACGGAGCAAAAAAACCGACGGCAAATCACGGTCGTCCAGGCTTGCAAATTATCGAATCATCTAGCCCCGTACTTGTTAACCGGTACAAGTTAAGTCATTACTGTGGAATGCAGTCGCGCAGGGGCATGCATTATACATTTATGCCTCTCTACCCTGTTATAAGTCTACGACGTGCTACCGAGGAACTAGCCGTCTTGCCCTCTGCGGGTTCCCCCTCGATGATCTATCGGTACATTGTAACCTTTTGGAAATTATGGGTTCCCTTGGGCTTACGCAATACGTTCCATCGACGTTACTCTTGCGTTCATCTAGGTTCGGGTATACAGGACTGTTCAAAAGTATCAGACATCCCAACTTGGAAGTATATATACCGCGGATATGTTGCAAGAAGGTCTGAAGCTATCGATACGTGACATGTTCGATTCTGATTATGAGGGCTATATTTTTCAACGAGACAATGCTCTTGTCATGCTTCGACGGAAACCAAGGAGTGGTCCACCGAGAATCTTGCATAATAAATATGCCCAATACTTTTGAACACGTCTGTATACCTATCTGATATTTCGTTCTATAGCTTTCTTATATTTTCCTACCCTTAACGCATAAAGCAATCTTTCCTCTCTATCGTTTCGCCTCGCGCGATTGTCTAATGGATTCTTCTGTATCATTCGCAATCCTAGAAGACAGGAAGTCTAATTTATTATCAGATGGTTGTGTATGTTCGACTCTCCTCGTGAGAGTACACAGTAAGTTTCTTCCGTTGACGTGTGATATCTCACTTTAAAGGTTAGGTCATGCTCCATGAATTGCTGCTAGTCGTATTCACAATTCATATTTAATAAATGCGGCGTTGTTCCCTTTCGCCGTAATTCCCGACTTCGCATCGCTTGGAAAACTTCACGAGAATAAAATGAAGTAGACATCCCGCCCATGGTGTTCGCCATTTTTGGGCGAGAAGAACCATTAGCGCTGAACTCGGAGCAGGAACTGGTATTCGTGTCCTATCGATCCGAAAAAAATGCAAATTTAAGCAGGCTTTGATCCTTCTGATAGTCGCCGAATAGTAGACAAATTATCAACAATAAAATACCAGTATCGAATGCAACGTTAGAGATCCTCTTCGCGTTTAGACGAATCCCTTGGCAACGGTGGCACATCTTCCCGCGCAGACAATTACAGGTATAGATAACTGTTTCAAACTCTATTAGACTAAGCCGAATTTATCTGCATAGTTTTACCATTAGCGTGCTAACACGAACACTTCGGAAGACATGAATCTCCGCTGTCCACGTGAACGGAACATCGAATCGCGTCCTCCGTGGCTGGAGGGGTTAAGGTTAGAATTCGAAATCAGAAAAAACTTACCGGGCAGCCTAATAATTTCGCTCCGACGTCGAGCATAGAAGCAAAGAATTACTAAGAAACCACGAATCACGTCGGTACGGCCATCGCGGTCATCGTTCATCCTCGAACAGTCGTCAGCTGGGTTTCTTGCCTACGGCTGTCAGATGTACAAGCAATCGATGCTTGAAAGCATCCCGTGGGTCCAAAAAACTGGCATCAGAGTTTTCCCCTTCCATTGGGGGACGGGGAACGGGTAATGATCCCAGCAACGAAACGGACACACGAAAACGCGGAGAAAAACATAGCGTGTTGGCGAGCCGCGTCGTCCTTTGTGAGCAGAAAGTGTACGCGCGTGCACTGCTCCTCTCCCTCTCGCCGCGGTCTCCGCTCCGAGGTCTGTGCCCATAGAGTTGGAAATAAGGCGGCAATAAAGCATATGTAAAATATATTCTGGAATTCCTTTTAGGACGCAGATATATGGGTGGTTGGTGGGTCGGTTGCCCGCTGGTAACCGCGTCCCCCATGCACGTCCGATGGGGGATATACACGCGTGTTGGCCTTCGTATGCGTGTACCGACCGCGTGAGTTTATAGATGCGAGGCGATGTAAGTAAGACAGACGATCCGTTTCGTTAGAGGGTGTCGCGGGGTTACCCACCTGTATCAAACTCTGCCACCTTCCTCCCCGAGACTCGTTCTCTCTCCAAGGTCCCATCCTTTTTCGTCTTTTCGTCCGTCTTCTGCACGTGGTTCTTTCTTGTTTTTGGATGGCCACTTATACCAGCCGTATTTGCATCGACTCCGGGGACCTTCGGGATGTATGATGTACAGGCTGATTCGCCAAGCGCACGGACAATGACGAACGGCGCCGAAAATTAGGAAAAGAACCACCCCTGTCGGGACTCGCGTCCTGCGACCGAAAAAAGTTCTTCGGTTTCTTCGGCCGCGTTAGACCTGAGATATTCGGGGGGAATGGAATTCTTCAGATGTCGCGTCCAGAAACTCGACCAGAGTTTAAAGAGTCAACGCTTTTCATGGGACAGTTGCGTTAGAGTTCGATGCGCATTCCACCATCTTCTCGTTACTTTGAACGGTCCAGAGGGTGGAAACTGAGTCTCCATTTGGTGGACAGATTTCTTTCGGACGAAAGGGCAGAAATCGATCGAGAGAGAGGTATAGGGTCTGAAAGTGAGTCAGAGGGGAAGAGGTGGAAATCTTGGACGGACGAGAACAACAAGAAGGAAGGAGACCGTGGTGGCGTCGACTGCTCGGGGGAGAAAGAAGGAGCAAGATATATGGAGCCGCGAGGTGTCGCCTTACAACCGGCTCGGTTCGCTTACCTACGAAGCCTCTTTTGCATGCCATCTCCTCCACCATCTTGGCTCGCGTTGCTCCTTTTGCGCTCCGTTCCTTGGAACGTCCTCCTTCCTCGTCCCTTTGGTTGGCTCGTTCGTTCGTT
The DNA here is from genome assembly GCF_026283585.1 of Hylaeus volcanicus. Taxonomy (NCBI): domain Eukaryota; kingdom Metazoa; phylum Arthropoda; class Insecta; order Hymenoptera; family Colletidae; genus Hylaeus; species Hylaeus volcanicus. The sequence goes on from NC_071977.1 coordinate 7,223,291, forward strand.
GGTTCGCTCGCTCGTGATGCACCGTTGCGTTCGGTCTTTGCATAATTATTACAGTTACCGCGAGTAGCAGCTGGCTCGTTGTAGAAGAGCCACCTTGTCTCTTGCTTCTGCCTACCAGGTAGATGTTGTCGTCCTCTCGAGCTGCCCGCGGGACGACGCTACGTCCGCTCGAGAACTTCGACTCGCGTGTACGCGTTAATTAAATTTCTGGACGGTACACGCGATCGCGTCGTCGCAGTTTCTTTGGGGTGCTCGCGATCGACAGCTTGCGAATATTTTTAATATCGCGGCCGAACGACGTCGTGTAACACGTAACGGCCCCAGGGTCGAGTCTATTCAGCTTCTTTCCAGAAGAAGATGTCTTCGCGCGGGTACTTCGTATCGGCTCGGCGCATATGAGACGTCGTTTCTCGCCGGGTCAAATCTTGTGCTGCGTTAACGTTTGCGAGACGATAATTCAGCTACTTTTCTTTTTTAACTTGCGATATAGATCGAAAGAAGATTTCTCGTCTTTTATATGAAATAATTCCTTCTTCTAGGAATAGAATTCTCGTAGCAGAGGATTAAGGCGGAACGTTTGCTCCGATCCTAAATTCTAAGCGAATTCAAAACGAGTTTTCTTGGCAATTCCAGAGGAGTCTTGTTCGTACGAGACGCGCAATGCGAGCTCGAAGCGCGGCTTGGCCGTTTCCTCCTCGCGTGCCTCGACCTTTAGGATATCATTCAACGCGACGCAGCAAATAATGCTGTACATTTAAATGAGCCGTCCTCCCCTCCTCCACGAATATCGTAGCACGCAATAGTTAGTCTTGACTACTGATCGATGCAGGAGGACGTGAGTTACGATCGACCTTCGCGCGATTTCGTCAACGTTTCGTCGCGTATCCGTTTCGACTACTAATTCGCCGTTCGAGCTAATCGTTCTTCTGCCCATTACGGTTCGTTGTCGTTCGATCGACGGGGAATGAAAAACGTGTCCTCGAGGAGCAGACTTTAATACCAGAGCCAGCCCCAATCGTTTCCGAAGAGAGGACACGACACGACGATGACAAAAAAGGCAGCAGACTGTAACATTGTATCGTGGCAAATTATAAACGGCCGCGTGTATATTATACGGTGCACGGAGTGTAATTTTCAGAAATGTGCAGAAACATGGCGGCACCGTCATCCGCGATAGCGGCAGGCGATCGCTCCAATTTTCCTCCGTCGATCCATCTTGGACACGGCGTGTACTCGTCCACGCCCATCGTTTTCAACAAGTTATTATATCGATGCGCTTACAGATATCCACTCCGAGGATGTTCGAATACTGTGTTATGCAAAAACGGCTGGAACAAGCATGGGTAATCACTGGGATATAGAATAGGGTTCCGTGGTAACCCTCCATGAGTACCAACCCGATAGTCCCCTGTCTGTTTTCTATATTATAATATACGAGACTTTCAGAGGCTATTGTACCGAAACTATTCGAAGAATTACAATTGTAAACAACATCGGGGGCAGGTATATCTTTCGCGACATTGCCGAACGAAAAAACGAGAGTGTCACTTCAGGGTTGAGGAAGTCTAGCCGGGGTAAACTGCTTCATTCTTGTCCGTGTATGGCGGCGTTCCGCGCGTGGGAGCAAAGTCGCCACCTTGCCCGCGGCGCGGCGTGGCAGCCACGCTTATTCAAAAGTGGCTGCACGTAAAGCCGATATCTTATTCTCGAATGCTCCATTCGTTCTTCTTATGGTATATCCTGCTGGCTGCCGGCGACATTCTTGTCCGCGTCGCGTAACTTCTCCCGCGGCCCCCCTTTCGCATCCTCCTCGTCGTTTCACCCGATCGCGATTGCACCGCGTAACGACGAGTTTACCTCGATAGGCTAGAAGAACGTACGCCTCGAACCTTCAGTGCGGAATAACGATCCCCCTTTTGTCCGTGGGAGCCTCGTTGAAACGGACCGCGTATACTGTTAGCGTTCGATATCCGCTCGCGATTCGTGGCCGTTTATCCGGTGGTCGGTCGGTTTCGTGTCTGGTTCGATCGTCAGGATTTCCTGTTGTACTCCCACGCGAACGAACCGTTGCACTCGTTTGGCGCTTAATCGACTTCCGACAGAAACGTGGAAAATTGTTTTCCATAGGTTGCACCGGCTATCCTCGATGCGTTCTATTTCTCGGGAACTTGAAACTAACATCTATCGCAACTCGTGCGACTTCTCGTTGAAAGATTCAAAGTATCGGAGTTCCTCTACCCATCGAATACGTGACGAGTTAGTCGGAACGTCTTCCGACACGCAACAGCTGTCGTCGATCTTTCGCAGCCCGACGATCTACTCGTGAATCTTAAATTTTGTCTCGCGATTTGAGTTTGCCCTGAGTCCCCCGTTTCAGACTTCACCCTGGAATACAAAGAACCACCAAAGTCTCGGAATATCTTTCAAGCGGGGTGCGAGTCATCGGAAAGAGCGTCGATGATCGCTAGTTTCGAGAAGACGCGGCGGGAGTTTCGTGACGTGCTTTCCGGCTGCTCCTTATTTCCAAGCGAGCACCCCCAGTTTATTCACGTTACAAGGGTTTACCACGCGCGTGTATTTATGGTCGTCGAGGCTTTCGTCGTCACACCCTGAAAGCGATCCCCGGCTCTCTCGTGTCCTCCTCCCCGGAAAGAGAGATAACAACGCCGGCACGTCGCGGCCGCTGTTCGTTAGCCTCCGTTGTACATAACTTATTAATTACAGTTGACTAATGCCCTCCAGCTGTGGCGCGGCGCGCGGCGTACGCTTTTACCTCCCTTGGTTTCCTACGCCCTCGTGGTCCTCCGACTTTCACCCGACCGCTTTCTCCCGGCATCCCCTAACAGAGGAAAAGAGACCTGCAAGAATAGTCGGCGGAGACGGTCCTCGGTGGAACGGTGAGAGGAAGGTGGGTGAGACGAGAGAGACGGGGCTACGGATAGGGGCTGGAACGGGGAGGAAAGAAAAGAGACGGAGAAGAAGAAGAAGAAGAAGAAGAAGAAGAAGGTGGGACAGAAGAGAGTACAGCGCGAGGGACGCCAGGCAGTAACTCACGCCCCCGAGAGGATTACCTACCTTGGCAAGGCTGGAGGAGGGTGTATCCCACGTTGAGCTACGATCTTGCTGCGTAGCTACGCGTTTCTCATACCGAGTGTCTCCGGGACTCCCGTGCCTCGCAAACAGAGTTCGTCGCGACCGTGAGCCATGAGCCCGTGAGCCGTTCGCGTTTTCGGAGGGACACAGGAAGCTCGACAACTTACGACACGCGAACAGGATCCAGCAGTTTCTGGACAGCTCCCGAGGCCCTTCACGAGGCTCTCGTGTTTCGAGGCCGGACAGCGAGAGGTCTTCTAATTGCGTTCGCGATTTATGCGACTAACTTGCTCTCCTTCCGGTGAAGAATTTCTGGACGGAGCGATGTACCGAGAAATTTAGGGGCGCGAGTCGCCGTAAGAGATGTATTGCGAACTCTGGTAAATTAAATAAGGCGCGTTGTCGGGGGAGCGTGTTTGGACGTGGGGAGATAAGAACCCAGACCCTACGGTATGGCAGTTTTAGGTGGCGAATATTTCGTACGGATGTAATTGTATTTTAAGCTCGCTAGGGAAAGCATCGGGAGCTCTAGATATATTCGTTTGTCTGGTATCGATTTTTCTTAAAAATTGGCACTATCTGTTTGGACAATCCAATAGTTCTCGAATCGTACGTGTACGAAAGTAGTCGGTGAAGGTCTCGGAAGAGAAAGTTCGCTAAACAAAAGGTGTCTATTAACGGAGGGAAACGTTTCTAGGTATCGAGCCGCGAGGGTATCGAATTAGCATACCGTTTCCGTATCTCTCCTATCTTTCCAACTCCCGGGAGCTGCATCTCTTCCGCGAGACGGCACGTCTCCTCGTCGATGGATCGACGTGATTCAGAAACAGCAATGCAAACACGGTAATTGGTATTGCATCACCGTTCCTCCGCCGTGGGAGGAAGAGGCGTACGGGAAGACTAAATTGGCCGCGTTTAAATTGACCCCGGGGCTGGTTGAATCAACGTAACAAGAAACGCTGGGGTCCCGATTGATGCGGCCATCAGTAACCGTCTTCGAATCTAAAACCCTCGCACGCGGCGGGGGTTGTAGCGGAGCGAGCCTACGGGCACGCGGAGTTCCAGCGATCCGGTCCTTCATGCTTCCGAGCAATTCACTTACTTTGATTTGATTGGCTCCGCGTATGATCCGGTTTTGGCGTGCTCGCGCGATCTCCGCAACAGGGGAGGTGGCAGGGATAGAGGGGGGTGACCCGAAGGGAGGCTTTGGCATTGTGTTTTGCGAACCGCGGAGGAGAGTTATACCGGCAAATCCCCGGCAGCAATCAACGTATTGGCTGTTCTTATTAGAGTTGGCAACAGCCAAAGTCTCTCCCCTTTCCGCTCGCTGTTTATGGTCGGATACGTCGATGCTTGGTAGTTCCTTCCATTCGGGAGGATCCCTCTTGATTCGAAGCTTCCTAAACGAGCCGTGAGGGTATCCGGTTAACCCCGCGGAATTTTCCTCGCTCGTTTTGGTTCCAATTCGCGCTTTAATCCAGCGGCTTGCGTATTCGCGACGTTCCCTATCCTCGTACGCTTAATAAATTGAGGTTTGGATTTTCGGAAGCCTCGACAATTCACTCTTCTTCGGTCTCTCTCTCTTAATACCGAGAAGTAACGGTAACGAAACAATCGTGATGCAGCTTCTTTGTTAGAGTTAATAGCTTCGAGTGAGTCGATGGAATCGTTAGTCAAACGCTATAGGAGGTAGGTCGTCGTGCAGAGGGGGTGAGATTTTCTAACGATATACGAGAAACGGTTTTTTTAAGAAAGCCGTGAGTTACGGTGGAAATATTTTCACTCGGTCTAAGCGCGCCTCTCCTCTCGCGTTTCTCTTCGCCAACAGAGGCCCTACCCTTCTCCCTTCCGCCCCTGTGCCCTGCCAGCATCCAGCGAGATCGTCTTTCTCGTTCCCCGGATGAAACACGTTTCACGGTCTCAGCATAAAATTTATCCACCCCCTTGGTTAAACAGCCACGCACGCCTCTTCTTACTTTCCCGGGAGCGTGGCAGCCTCTCGGAATTCTCCCCCTAACTTCGTTTCGCTCACGATCTCCCACGGGGCGCGCGTAACCTGAGGGTGAGAGGCTGCGATGGCTGACCGAATCCCCGGGAAGAGAAACGACGAATGGAAGAAGATTCGACGGTAGACACCTAGAATTCGAAAGAAGAAGAATAATACTCCTTTGCTTTCCACGTCGATTTTAAGAGGATGTATTCCATTTTAAAGTTAAACGCCTGTCTAACGCGAGTATCGATTCGGATAAATAGTCCACGATCAAAATTATCGAGTACCTTGAAGAGGAAAGAATCAAACGAAGAAAAGGGGATGCAAAGAGTACGGAGGAACGGCCAATCGAGAATTAAAGAAACCTCGAGTCGAGAGGGGCGCGGTGAACGCGGACACGTAGCAGGGGGTGCGTCGGAGCCTGTCGCATTTTCTACTTTGCGGAGACGTACGAGGCCGGCTTAATTGGCTGAAGCCCCGGTTTTATTTATAAGTTCGAGCGAGCAGAGTCTATCGGGCAATCCCCTGCGTTCTCCCGCGGCCTGAGAAAAGCTTGAGCAGGCCAAGGGGATGCCGATATAACTCCAGGGATGCTTCTGGGGGTGGAACGGAGACACACCGGGCGTTGGGAGTACGGGTGACAAATAACCCTTATAAACGGTGCACCATAACTCGGCGGGCCTGCGCGCGCCCCTGCATGACAACCAGAAATGAAAATCATGGGGATGTTGTGCAACGCTGAGGGGCGCGGAGGGGGATGAAAGCGCGAGAAGAGGCGGCCAGGGGTGGCCGTTCGGACGGCGAGCCACTTGATTACGTTGCGATAATATACATGACGCCGATATGAACTCTCCTGGTTCGCCGTGTTGTTGGCCGTCCGCGCGATATTGTATAATGGCCAACTGGAAACGGTCCAGTGTGCGGCGCACGACCACACGAGCCTGTGACTTTGGTCCCGCGCGTTTCGTCGATAATAGATCGCCGTGGATACGATTGTAAATATGACGCGTTTATTGCTTGCCGTTTCGATTCGTGTCCGGCCGTGAAAGTGTGCGCGACGAGCCCGATACCGAAGGCAACATCGAACATTTTGCGCCACAGAGTCCAAACGCTCGCAACTCTGCTTCGTACCGTGATTTCGATCCAAATTGTCCCTGGGAAATTTGTCCCGCCCGATGGAGCCTGTCGGCGGGGTTCTCGATCCAAAAATGGCGAAAAAAAACGCGATGGACGACCTTTATCGAAGCGATGCAATTTTTAACGGGCTCCCATTACTCCCTGGTATCAAAGTTTGAGCAGTTCGAGGTCCTTTACGGACAAGGAAGGTAGGGAAAAACAAATACAACAACAAAATTCGATATTTTCATCCAAGGTAATCAGACAGCTCCCTCAAATCTCTGTACGTTAGGGTGCATCCAATCTTCCAGTGGCGAGGTGGCTTTAACAAACTCTGCTGACTCTATTTACCTTGGCACCCTCTTTTCTCGAAAGCTGCGACAACGCTTAGCTGTTTCAAGAAAATAGGGTGGCGAGCACCCTAGAATCAGCGAAGTTATCGAGGCTCCACCTCGTCGGTAGAGGACCAACTCCGAAACTTGTTTCCATCATTGTCCCCGGTGTACGTCACTTATCTCCCGCGGCGACTAGCCCGGGACGCACGCACGGATTAATTATTCATAACAATTAAACCCTTCGAGTGAAATTAATTTCTCGGTTTATCGCGTAATAACCGGGCGACACGGCGGGGACCGGCGTTTAACCGAAATTAATTGTTCCGAGCGAACGAGTCGGGGCGGGCCAGCCGGTCGGCGGCGGAAAAACCAAAAGGGGTAGCGTCGACCGACAGAAATCGTATTACGGCTGTTTATACACTTCGATATAGACCGTATGCGAGCGAAAGGCAGAAGCGAATTGCTTACGAGCGCCGTGCAGGGGTTGCTCCGGCCTCTGGTGCTCTCTCGGCGTTCAGAGGTGAAACGGGAGGGTTTTTACGAGGCAGTAACGGCCGATAAGGTGAGCTTGCGCCCCCACAGCCGGGTTTATTCCAGTACTGTACCCAAGTGGCTGTTCGACAGTACCTATCCCGCTTGTCGTACACTCTCTTACTTTCTCTTGGTGGCGACTCCGTCGCGCGCTCTATCCGAAACCGTTTACGTGCCTCTTCTCTGCTTTCTTCTCGCTTTTTTCCCCCAACGCCCACCTAAAAGCATCCTGCTCGAAGCGTTATCGCGAGTGTTACCGTGATTTCGAAGACCTTCTTGGAACTGTGAACGTCTTGCGCCGTGAACGCCACTATTCGCAATTGGATGCCGCGTTCGTTGGGAGTAGATGGGATTACGCGATCACGGCTTGTTTGAAATTGTATCGCGAGGAAATCTGTGCGACTGCACCGGATTGGGCGAGATAATAAGCGAAGTGTGTAGGTGGTTATGGACCACTCCCGAGAGGATACAGTATACTCTTGCGTCTTTCCGCGTTAGGAATTCACGACATTGTTCTCGATGCACTAATGGACAGGTTTTTTAGTTTTGATCTGGAAAAGCTACTTCTTTCTTTCTTATTAAATTACCATACATCCCTTTGTACTTTAGGAATATATGAATGTTTCCACTACGATTTTTAAATAATCTGTAAGACGTATAAAATTATCATAGAATAGACCCATCGATGGGGTCTCAATCCCGGAAGCGTGCAAGCGTCCCAATGCTCTACCGCCAACGTTCGTTTCTAATAATGTGTGTCCCTGCCGACAAGCTGGAGAGATTATTTCTAATTTGAAATTCAAATTCTGTAATCAGAATTTTTTGGCAAATAAACGTTGCTATACATCGAAGAACGGGTTTTTATTCGTCTATTATTGGAATAAAAGATTGGCTGTCTCGGAGCCCAAGAATTCGGAGGTCCGAAACGAAACGAGCCCAAAAGACACACGCGATCGAGCTCGTTTGAACGTTTCGTGCTTTTGTTGGTTGCAGGAGCGAACGGAATGCGCAGGCGCGGCCGACAAACCTACACGCGCTACCAGACGCTCGAGCTGGAGAAGGAATTCCACACGAACCACTACCTCACCAGGCGGAGGCGGATCGAGATGGCACACTCGCTCTGCCTGACGGAACGGCAGATCAAGATCTGGTTCCAGAATCGGCGGATGAAGCTGAAGAAGGAGATACAGGCGATCAAGGAGCTGAACGAACAGGAGAAGCAGGCGCAGGCGCAGAAGGCAGCGGCAGCAGCGGCCGCGGCTGCGCATCAGCAGCAAGCGGCCGGTGGGGGACCGGAGGGGGCCAACTAGGGGTACGCCCTGCACCGGAGCCCCCCTGACCATCCCACCACCAATCCACACCACCCTCTGCTAGCACCGCAATGTACACAGCTATATTAAAGGTGAGTGACTTCGATACCGATGTTTCTATTATCCATCCTTTTTTTCTCTTGCTCCTTCGGCTCTGTTCGATGGTTCTCCCTTTGGACCGTTTAACCTGTTCAGCGGCCAATTTCGGCCTGCTCGTTCCATAAGTAACGCCGTCTTCATGTGGAACTCGAACACGTTAAGGAACGGAACGCATCGTCACTGTTTACCCTCTGTTGCATAATGTGCTCCACCAGGATCGCGGGAGAGAGCATCCATAGATAGTTAATCGAGGGTATTTTAAAGTACTTGCGCGTGAAATTATACCTTTCAATTTTCTTCTTTATATTATAAAACACTTCATCATTTTAAAAATGCAGAAGTACATTTAGAATTAGATACTAACGTTGCTTCAAAAGACCTCGGGTCTACCAATGGACTGTGCACGAAACAGACAGACCGCAAAAGCTTAACGAGTGTATTATTATTGTGTTTTTCTTTTTCGTCACGTAGCGGACGTGGTAGGGATAAAAGTTTGATTATACGTTCGTAGTATGTTTTCCATTCGCAGTGTGGTGTCGTTAGAAGCAAGACGCTCAAACCGGCAATCATCATCCGAATTGCTGGCTATAAAGGTTTCATTGGCACGTTCACTGCGGTTGCTTTTTTCGTGGTCTTTGATACTTTTTAAGGAGCATATGTCAGCTTACCTCGGTTCTAATTGTTCTTGCAACCCGAATTCTTTGCCATTCGAAAGAACTGGTAACATTGAAAGCTGCAGTCCGAGGAAATCGTACGTTTAGCCGAGGTTAACCCTTGGTAACCTAAATCCGAAGGGGTTGAAGCGACCTACCCCCCTCGAGAACGTAATGGATTTTCCTCGAGCGTTGAGCAACCGTTCCTCGTTTACCGTGAGCTTGCATTACGCCTTGATATATCATCGGCGAAAAGTTACGGGTTCCTGAAGAAAATGTCGGGGCTAAAGAGTGTTACGAATGGCGGGCGTGTGGCTTTTAGCCGTTCCCCAGCCTTTAAAATTAAGTTTAGCCGGTACACTTAATGAGGATAAACCACCTGCGAGCGTGCGCCTTCATAATTCCCTAAGTTATTCTGTTTGCGTGCATTTAACTCGCGGCCGCTGAACCTTCTTGCATCTCAAGGGGTTGCCGCGGCAACGAGCGGAGTTGAAATGTTGCTCCATCGTGATTTTAATATTTTCGCTCCTCGCGGATACCACGGACGTTAACGAAGCGCTCTGCAATTTTCTCGATTCGCCGTTGCTCTCTCGTCTCGACCGTTAAGAACCACCCAGCAACCACCGCTCGCTACGTGACTCAAAGATTTAAATATTCTCCAACGTGATCATCGATCATTCTAATCTATCGAACATATTTTTTCTCCATCCTTTGTTTTGAACGATAAGCCGACAAGCTAAGACTCTCAACGTCTGCAGCAGTGATTTATGTCCCACTGCTTTTGTACAGGCGTGAAAACGAGAAGAGGGCAAAAGTGAAATCGGCTCGAGACTATCGTTTTTTTTGAGAAGGGTGGTAGGCGCGAGGGTAGTCAGAAAAGAAAGTAGAAAGTTTTTCGGTCAGGTAAAAAAAAAAGCTAGAAGAGGATAGCACCGAAAACACCAATTTCTGGATCTACCCCGAGGTTCCTCGGGTATAATTTGTATTTTAGTCCAGGGTGCGACCATTCGTTCTTGGAAAACGAACGACCCTTCGAATTACTCGGCTCGGGCAGTAATATCGGCTGTAAAAAAAGGTCTCAGGTTTTTCTGCACTTTCACAAACTCGCCTCCGATCCCGGAACCAGGCTTTTACGACTCCTTCCGTGTTTTGAGCGGAGAGAAAAGGATTCCTGGGAAATGTCCGCGAACGTTTTGTGTCGACGGCGACCAAGCGACGCGTTATTACGTTTGCCTCGTGTCGTAATATAGGCGCGACTGGTGTTTTTTACACGAAAAATACGAAGGAAGCGATCAAGGCAGTTGTTCATTGGACATTCTTTATTTGCAGTTTAGGGGATACGCGTTTCCCTATGACCTCATTCAAAATCTCATTATTAGTCGGGGCGACAATTAACGGTCGCCCACCCCCGCAGGAAGAGAAATTCGTGCGATAATTCGCGTTCCTTCCGAATCATATCTCTTCGATGGCTCGCTCAGATAAACGGAAAAGTTTATAAAGTTTCTTTCCGGCGGTGTGCGGCAGTATCTCACCGGCCAGGGGAATTCGCCAATTAACTCCGCGAACCGCATCGTAATTGTAGGCTGCCCGGGCCCCGATTCGATGATACTGACCCGCTGTGACGTTTAATCGATGCACCCGATTCTCCAGTTGTCGCCGTTTCCACTCATTTATCCGTCCTAACCCAAGCCAGAGATGCACAGCATTTTATTGAATAGGTGTTCGAAAGAGCTGCCACTCGTTTCATAGTCGTTTTTTAAAAGTCATAAGGTCTTCGAATAAATCTATCTAATTTGGAATAATTTCCTAAAGGAAGCTTCATTTTGGAGCAGTTTGATGATCTAGTACTCATAGGTCGCCAATGTTATTATTAATTCCCCGGTGTCTTTGTAGCGGTGACAAAATGACCCGCGAAAGATTTTATTCTAATTTCATCATCGTTCTATTTCAGTAGATAACGTCGCAGCCGATTCGTTGGTCGGCCACGGGCGGAAATAATCAGTTTCTTTGCTCCATCCTCTCGTTCCAGCGATTATATCTCGCTTCTTTCTTTATCGTTCGCGTTCCTCATCGACGCGACCGCCGTTCGCGGTTTTTACGACGCAAAGTAGATCGTTAGTCGGAGTATGGAATACTGCCAGAAACTATAATCGCGTCACGCTCGAATTGTAGCGGTGGAAGTAACGTCGGGTTGTATCGGGACAGGAAATCGATTAGCGGGGCAATAAATAGCGATTTGAGTTATATTACCATATTAATTACATATTTATGACGTTATTTGTTAGGCCGTGCGTGCGCTCGCGCGCACGTTTCTGTTGCATTGTTTCGCGGGCTCATTAAATCGCGCATTGATAGCGGGCGGAGGCATTAAATTCGCGATCATGCAGCCGTGCCCTGATAATATAACGAGATATACATATATATTTATTTCGGCCATTTTTTTTTGGTTAATTCTGCTAGTCGAATTTGCGTTTCGAATTTACATTTCATTGTCGGCGGCTGGGCCCAGAGGTTTTTGCCAATGGCGGGGACAGCGTCCAATTAAGAAAGGCCTGCGTGCGCTATCGTGTGCGGAGTCACGGCCGAAGAATTTGATGAACCTCTAGCCGCGCGCTTCCATATGTCACCTTTTTTTCCGTCGCCTAAATAAAGAACGGGACAACGCCGAGCCCTCTCGCGGCACGTCCCGTCCCGGGCCCGATGCCATGGCGCAAGATACACGCCAAGATAAATTTTGACAGTGAACAAGAAAAGGCAATTTAAAGGAATTTCGGCGATCTACTTTTATATAGGAAAGTTCGCCCGTATATAGGGGCCGATAAATCGCCCCGCTGGCTCGGCTCTAAAAGCTAGAAATATTTAAAGGCGTCTCGATACGATATCGTGTTTCCGAGCGAATCTTCTGGGGGTTTGTCTCTCGATAGAAGAGAGGCAATCTTTATCGGTCCAACTGGCCATTTATGGAAAAAATATCAACGACCCCGTAAAAAGAAGAAATCCATGGAGTTGGATCGTTTTTAGACGAGGGATGATCGCCGATGATCAAAGATTAGCGTGGATACGAATTGCGCGAAAATTGGACTGAAGAAGATAGATCCAAAGTACGCTAAACTTTCGGCATGAACCACGAGTCGGCAAGTAGTATTTTATAGTAGAGCGATCTTATAGGAATTGCGATTTGGTTCACGGTATTGCCATCTAGTGGCCCTAACGACATCTGGCTTAATTATGGCCGCTTCACCCCTTGGCTTTTGAGGGCGTGGTTAAGGCGGGGACGCCCGGGCTTTTCAGTCGTATTGGTTCGTAACTCTTTACCACCATCCATGAATATATTTTCTACTTTCGCAAAAGTAAAAATCTCTCGTTCGCTGATTTATATCAGCTCATACGCGAAAATTTGCGAAAATCACAGAAACGAGCGATATAGTGAAAATTTTCAACGTGGAAGATCGTCTTGTAGTACTCCGCGGCGCTATTTTCTGTTAATTGATCGCTTTTGCTGCAGATGGCAGCACGAATCGACGAGTTTGCGGCTGACAAGGTAGCAGTTCTGCTTTACCGACGCCTCGATGGGTACGCCGCTTAATTTAGAGGTCGCTCCTACTTACCGTGCTTAACGCCATTCCACGGTAGTCCAATGATTGCCGGTAATGCGTTTTATGGTTTGTTTTTATCGACGCGGTCGTACAGTAACTTACAGTGGTGTTTCTGGTTCTCAACGCTGGGGCTTTCACGTCCGTGTCGAGGCGTATGCGTATAAATCGGCGCAGTGCACCGACATATGTAGGCGCGCTGACTCGGCTCGACCGCTCGCATTTTTCCGACGAACGCATTCTCGCGGCTATTCGTCAATAATCCAATAAAGCCACGACTAGCGGCCTCATGAAGACGGAATAAAGCACCGACAGCGTGTGATTTTATTGCACGGTAAAGCGTGATTCCGACAGATTGATGCATGATCTTTTTCTCGTTCTCGCTCTCGCGCACACGTATATCCAAGCCTCCCCCCCCTGTCTTCCTTTAGAGCGCATATACTCAAGCGGTTCCTTGCTCGTCAAACGGTAGGTCGGGGATCTTTATTGGCTGTAAAGGAAGACATTTTACGATCCATAAAAGCGTTTATAGCGCTCGAGCAGTCTTACCTCGGTTCTTACACCCCAGTTATATCCATTACCCCTTCCGTGGCCTTTCCAAGGGCGGCCACCGGCACGCGCTCTCTCCACTGCCTTTGAGATTTACAGGTTACGCTCCCGGTAACACCTCGTAAACTTGGCTTAACGACTTTAACCGGGCCTAACTGCTTCCTTCCTGCAATCAGACCCTGACCTACCTCCCGCGCAGACGTCCTAGAAAAATTTCAACGTGACCGCCGGCCGCGAAGACGTCCTTCTACTGCCCTCCTAACTTTCGTTTGATTTAATCTATTCATAGCGATATCGGAATTGGGATCTCAACTCTATTCATCTTAGCGATCTCTATTAACATTAAATATCGCACAAAACAATTTCTAGGTTAGAATTACACACTGAGGGCAATCCGTTTGTCAAGCCAACTGGCACCTGAAGGATACCACGTGACCGCTTCTTTCGTTTCCGCGTTCCGCCATCGAAACAAAAGAAAGACGGACGTTTAAGCAGAGCATCCTTGGGACGCCAGTTGGCTTTGACAAGGACATTAGTGTTGACGATTGGCCAGAAAAACCTATTCTTATAGCTGAGATCGAAACCATCGACTTGCCAATGCCGTATAGTGCCTTAGACTTGGCACAACAGACGCATCGACTTAAAACAAATGTAATGAATAAATAAGGGGATGAAATCGACAAGAAGCGTGACCTTGAGCGATGACCCGGCAGTTAGAGGCTATCAAGAGTCGTGGATAATGGTTAAACGTTACATAGTTTGCGTCTACGTGCAGCAGGTGCGTGTGAATTCCGTGCAAGAGCGTGCTACCGGTGGCTCTTTGCGGGAGAGACGCGGGCCGCTTGTGTCCGCTGTTTTATGATTTGTTTTGATTACACTTCATTACCATTTTACGCCTTTCGCTGCCACGTAACTGGCTGGCAATAATTCTTCGCTGTTGATTCTATCGCGACGTTTACGACCGTCATTATTAGCTGATACCACTTGAACTCTCGTAAAGTCTACGCCCGTGCGATCCGGCTCGTCCGGAACATCCGCCTGCACGGACGCCGGGTTTGGTGGGGGATCATCGGCCACGGGTGGACGCCATAGGAGGGGAGGCGAACAAGTTACGGGATCGTCCGGCAGATCGCGCCCTCGTAGCTCGCTACGTCTTAATGCCGTACTTCATTTATCGAGGCCTCTCCCGCTCTCTTATCTCGCCACAGCGAATCATCGTAGTAGCCTTGGGCGGCAAACGATCGCCTCGACTTCTCCGCTTATTATCTTCGCTTTCATTTCGCGTGCGCTTACTTTCTGTCGTAAATTCTCCCGCGAACGACCGGGAGCGTCGTATCGGGCCATCTTGATGATTTCCGTGCAAATTCAACGCGCCGAGTAAATTTATCTCTCGCCTGACGGACGAATAATTGGATTTCGAGGGACGGCTCGCGGTGCACCGACTCCGAACAGTTTTTTCGTCTGTGGTTTACTTGATGTCTTTATCGCACCGTAACAAAACAGGCCACGGAGGGAGGTATACAGTGGTGGCCAGCTACTCGAGACCGCTTGAGAATTTCGGATGAATGATATTATATCGATATTTACAGCGACGACTACTTGACACATAGTTAACTTTTGTCATAAATCGTAATGAAATACGAGCATTATTTGAGATACGGAGATTGCCTACACTTTTATCGTTATCGCACAGCTTGTAATCGTGTTCGGTGGATTTCTCAATTCAATGATAAAACAGACGCGAGACCAATCTGTAATATATTGAAATTGATAATAAAGCAAAGAAATGTCACTTTTCTACTCGGGTATCCCTTGGGTGCAACTATAACCATCTTTGGCTATTTCAGAAATAAGTAAGTTTGGGTTAATAAACGCAAAGGGAAGAATCTACGAATCTAACGGTGCTACGATTTTAGCTGCTCGCCGGCGAATTCCTAGAGCTCTAGCAAGCATAAACAAAAGCTTTTTCGCGCGGCTTGATAGCTTAATAACCGCGTCGCTGATCCAGAGGGCCGAAGGAAGCCGCGAATTTCGCAAAACCCGGTTTTGTACAGCGATGTATTAGCATTTAAAACGTGTGCAGCGCCCCGTCTGCCGGCGCCATTGGTCCACATTTACACAACAATGAGGGGGCCGCACTCTAAAAACTCCCAGAATCCCCGGGCTCCGAAGTCAACGGAGGAAAGTGCGGCAAAGACGGCAGATGAAAAAGAAGAGAAACGGAGAATCGTAACGCCATCTCGATCTTTTCTTTACCATCTCGCTTTCTGTATCTGGCTCGCTTCCTCTTCTAGTATACCTCGCGTGTCTCTCTCCTGTCTTCCCCCTCCATTTCGGATTTGAGGTTAGAATGGTGTGGGTCGTAAAACGGGACAAGAGGCAACAGCACAGCCTGACTAGAGAATCTCTCGGAACACAAAACCTAAAGGCTTCCATGCCATATTTTTTAATCGCTTTTTGGGTCTTGGCTAGCCACAGAGAGAATGGCATACGCCTCGCTCCGTCTGGCTGGATATTTCTAACACACGCGATACACTCCGCGCCGGTTCGAGCTGAAAACGTGATGGCTGGCCTGCGACGTTCCCAAATTATCTTACGTAATCGCTTAATTTTTCTAGGCACCACTCCGATTTTTTCAAGTCAACGTCCCTCCATTTTATTTTTAATTAACGCTCTAATCACAGATGACGTAGACGTATTCCTCTTTTTTTTTTTAAGATGAGGATTGGAGGAATTAACCTACTCCATCTACTCTAAATACTCTGCTCTAATCTTCCTGTGGCATCAACGGAATTTGGAATCAAATCGGGTTAATTACCCCTTCCACGCCGAGGTAACTTTAAAGCGAAATTGCCCGCGCAAGGTTTCACGAGTTGTCGGGCGGCTAAAGCGCCGCGACGAGCGTTTCACGAGCAGTTTTACGCCTTCTCCGCCGCGGCTGAAAAAGCACAGAACGCCGGTGCTTCGTTGGTTTTCTAGTACGTGTCTCGTGTGCGCGATTACACGGTTCGTTTAACGCGGCAAGAACGACCGAGCACGTTGTCCATCAATTCCGGGGCTCGGTCATATCCTGTCCGGTCGACGAATAATTGCGGCCGATAACGGGCCGTCAGCACGGCGTTAATTAAAAAGAAACCCGCGTACAACGAATCGGATCGGAGCTGCTTGATCCGCTCTCGAAGCCGCCTCGCGTTTCCAGTTTCGGACTACGGCTTGTTTATACAGCCCACCCGGGAGGCAAGATCGCGTTGTAATAAAGTGGTTCGAGGTAAATGTTCCTTGACCGTGCACGTGATAAATATCCAGCGCGGAATTTATCATTGTTCGCTTTACTTTATCGCGGAATGAGACTAATGTCTCTATCCACAGCGCGAGGGATGTCAGTTTCGTAGTTCACGCCTTCCCACTCGTCTACGGAAACATACCTCGAGTTTAGTTAACGCTAATAGCGATAATATCGTAAGATATTTTACTCGAATATTTTAGGAGTTAGGAAATGAATACAAATTGATCTGTAAATTAACCCTTTGCACTCGGATGTCCTCTCCGAGAGGACGTTGCAGGCCTAACAAACTTTGTTAGCGATTATACTCAGCCCAAGGAGAAAGTCATCGTTGTAGTAACGGTTGTCGAAGTAACGAGGAGTCAAGAAGTCGGAGAAATTTTATTGCAGACGTTCGAACTATGTATTACAGTTAACGTTAAAGCGTTCTTTGCCCTCTACATCCCCGACTTGCAAAGATCGCTCGCGTAATGCACCCATTGTACGACTCCAGGACCCTCCGGTGCATCAGCTTCACGGAGACATCGTCAACTCACTTGCACACATCGCATAATTGAAATAACCTTTCCAGACTCTTGGCAAGTTCCCGCAAACTTTCCTACGTCCGCGAATCGCGTATAAAGGCGTGGAACTTTCGGCAAAGTGGGTATCCAAGGAGGCGAAGACATCTCCTAATTGCGATTCACTCCACGGGACGCTGGCCCGACTGAAAGATGCACTTCTGTAGCGCAAAAAGTTTCGAAAAATATATAGAATGCACCTGGCTTACTTGGAACAAAAATGCTTGTCGTATCTTCGTTGTTTTTATTTTTTAAATCTCGCTATTGTGGACGTAGTCCTGCTTTCTCTTTTACTGAAGTATATCGAGTAACTGAATACTACCTTGGAGCACAGTTTGAGAAGCACTGGTCTATAAAATACATCGATGAGAAGTAGAGCCCTGAGGGGCCCGAAGCCCCTGCCTAAAATGTATACGCCTCAGGTACCCCTCGGCATCTTCTCATCGGAGTACTTTACCAACCATAAAAGCCGTCACCGAGGGTTTAGTTTATAAACCTGGAATCGATTCGTCCGTGACCGATCATTTGCGAAAGATGTACAACGCGTTCCTCCGCATCTCTCTGAAATCTCAAACACACAATGGGACTTCATAACGAAGAGAGTCGCGCGAATAAAAGGGCAGGAGACAATAGCCATATACTACTCGAACAGTTACCCCAGAGCATAAGCCATTTAGCCTGGCGACGTTAAAAAGAAGCAAGGGCGTGTTAGTCGCGACACTCGGCGTCCCCCTTCGTTATTCTAATGCCCCAGAAACTTGCGCATCTTCCTAAATCATGGCAACGGTGGGTGGAGTAGGTCGAGGAGTAACAGCAGCCCCGTTGCGGTGTCCCCGTACACGAGCCCTCGAATTATTCCGGCATCAGGCTGCTTTCAGTAAATTGTTCGTTCCCAACTAAAAACGGACAATGGAATAAAAGTTTCGAATGAAAGTTTACGCTTCTTGGCGGTGTAAATCATGTCCGCGCGCGAGAAGGAGCGTTAAAAGTTCAGTGGATATGAGTGGTGCGCGAAATATGAGAACTAATTGCGACGCACTCCGTGGGGAGTTAAATCACAGGGGGAGGGTTGGAATTTTGAGGTGGCCTCTGCGTGTGCGCGCCTCCTCGGCTGTATAAACTTAAGAAGAAGCGGAGACGAAAAGGAGGGGATGGCAACAACATAGTTATATCCCGTGCACGTTGGCAGCAGCGCCGGTGTGTTTTTCATTTTCTTTATATCACCCTTGACGCTCGTAAAACCATTACCCGTGACCGAGCGAACGCAACTTCTATATAAACCGTATCGGTGTGCACACCTTCACAGCCGCGCGATCCACGCGGTCTTTGATGATACTGGAACTTCTTTCGCTTCCTCGTCCCCCGGCTGCTCCGCGAGACGAACCCAATTTCCTCGGCGACGGAAACCCGAACCCTCGGATTTCCTACGCTCGCGTGCCCACGGGAAGGATTCAGCTTTCTCGATACCGATTACAAGCGTTACCGCTTCACGATTTCTCGCGTTTCTTGACACAGTTTCACCCTCCTCTGATTTCCGCTTGATCACCGGTGCCATGAAACCGTCGAATCGTTTCGCGAGTAATGCGAAGACGTACATAGATTCTCCGCCATACTCTACAGATTCTATATGGTTTCTACCTGTTCCGAAGGTTTACATAAAAATGGTTCACGCGAAAAGTGTCCTGTCAATACGTTGATTGCCAGGCTAATACCATTGATAATTAGAATTTATTTTTCTTTGACACCTAACATTCAAAATTAATTTGTTTAGTTTTTCCGTAAAAAGCACTGTCACCCATATATGGGTGACGCGGCGATCAACGTGTTAAAAATGCAATGGAGGATGGATCTCTGAAATATCGTTAAATGGAAATCGTGCAGACCAGCGTCGAAAAATGTCCCGATACATCTGGGATGACCTAATACTTCCAGTTTCCGCGTAGCTTATTAAACTCGGATAACCGAAATACCTCGAACGGCCCATTACATCCGAGCGTCGAGGACGGCTTGATACTCCGATGTGTAGATAAGTCAGTTAGCGACTCGCTCTAGCGCGTTCCAACGTGGAGGAACCTTTTTTGCGTAGCGCGCCCTCTTATTGCTCTCCTCTCTCCTTTACTCCTGCTCACTCCTGGCGGGTGATTCATCATCGGCGTCGTCCTCTCTCCTTTCTCTGGCTCGGCTGGCTGGCTGGTCTGGCTGGCTCGACGACTTGCTTGGTTTCTGGCTTTCTGGCCCCTGGACCCGCGTGGTCCCCCCGTCTCTTTCCCTCGGCCGTGTCGCTCGCTCTTCTTCCTTCTACTCCTTCTCGGACCTATGTACTCGTTTTACTCCTACACTGGAGCCGTACCAACATGCAGTTCTGGCTCGGCAGGGCGCTCTTTCTCGCTGTCGGCTTATAGGCATTCCCGCATTTCTCCCCGGCACATCTTGGAGTCTGCGACCGGCGAGATATCTGTACTCATCCGCTTAAAATTTCAAACGGACTCTGCAATCGAATCTGCCCGATTCGCACCTGCACTCGCGATCCTCGTCGCGCTTTCGCGATGGTGGGTTGGCTGATGCTGCTAAAGTTCCAATTTGATAGGACGTGCACCAGTTGACACCTACCTAAACCTATATGACCCCGTACACTTCGGATAGGCTGTTGCCGTACGTTCGTATTTGAACATCCCGCTGTTTCCCGTCACACCAGGCCAAGATGTCTACACTCCCAAGGTATACCCACTATAAGGGCGAGTGCGCGTCGCTATAAAACATACGAAACGATATATATTACCCGGCGATATCACTCTCCGGCACGAGGCGATACGGTAATATTTCGCCCGTGAACGGTTGGAAATGTCGACGGTGTAAACACTGCGGGGGCACGAGCGGCTGGCGAGAGCCCTCTTATTTCCTGCTCGTCCCCGACGTCTTCCCTCGTCACCGTTGCCCCGTGATCGAATATGATGCTTTTCCTCGTCCCCCATCCTTCCTCTGGACGATTCAATTATACGAGACACGGAACTGTGTTCAAGCTCGCGGCCGCCAGGATTGATAGCCGGCAGTCCGCGGCAGACATACGCTTCGGATTCTCTTAGATCCACGGCGTGGGCGGATAGTTCTGTCGGAGGAAGTCCGCTCCGTGTCGCGGATCAGCGTTATGTTCTCTTTTGCCAGCAATCTTACATCGCGACGCGCCATCGAACTGGACGATTCGACGAGGCGATCGTCCGTGACGATTGCGTGCTCGGAGCGAAACTGTGCTCGATCCTGGCGTTGAAATATCGCGGCGTTTGCGAGCAACCGAGAGGTTCGAGGATCGCCTAGAAGGGACCACCTTTGGTTTCGAAGGTGGGATTCCGGTAATTCGACGCATCCGAGAACAGAGGAAGACCGATGGGACGTGCTCGAAAGGTAGAGACAGACGCGAGCAAGCGAAGAGGGATGGAGCGAGAAACCCGGAGGAGAGGCAGAGAGACGTGGGTTGGGTTCGGGGGATAGAGTAGGGGCGGGAGGGCGTTCCACGGCACCCTGCATGGGGTAGCTTGCAACCTCACGCGACACTAGAGCCATCTATATCCCCGGAGATTTATGAGTTCCTGGTGCAGCGGCTGCTCGCAGCAACTACACACCACGCAGTATCGGTCCGGTACGGTGTTGGTGCTGCCCCCTGTCGCGACGGGCGTGCTGTTGCCCCGCGGGGGTTACGCGCAATTCGCGCTCGTGCAACGTCGCTCTGATAAAAAACCTGCGACTCGATCTCAATCCGATGCTTCTGCGAACTTCCTCCGTCCCGTCTACCCGTCTCAACCCTTCTCCTCGTCCTCGTGCTCGGCCTCATCCTCCATGGTCCTGCGCGCTCTCGACACGCCGGCTGGTTCGTTTGTTGCCGCGCTCTCTGTATCCCTTTTTCTCTTCTCTGCTCGGACTTGAAATATCGATCATCATTGTGTTCACTACGCGTTTATAGACTGCGAACGTATTGAAATTATGGTTCACTGTCCTCGCGATCGTGGTGGACCCTGAGATGCTCTGTTAATCTGCTTCAAAGATGTATAAAACCTCGACCAAAAAATAGGCGAAGTATGAAAAGAGCAAAGAGACTATAAGAAATTGTTATTAAAAAATGGATGTACGGTTTTTCTATATAATGTTCTTGCGAAAATGTACACGAAGCGGGGGAAAGCGATCGTCGTCGATGCGAATCGTTGGGAGGAAGGCACTCGTAAGTCGAGATTTTTCAAGTGCCCCCTCGACGCGGCCGTCCATTCGCCACCCCGTGATATCCTGCAGGGGTAACCGATGAAAATAGCGAGAGTGGGGTTTACCGGCGGCGGCACGAGGGTACGGGACGACGACAACGATATGAGTACTGGTATCTACCTACCTATGCTTCTGCTCTCCAACCCGAACGCCCCACCCTCTTGATGCGGCCGGTTTACGAGCAACCTGTGGTAACGAGAGCGATAGATAATAACCGCTCCGTGCTCAACCCCATCCCCCTTTTCTCTTCCTCTCGCGTTTCTATCCCTCTACCGCTCCTGTTCCGGAACGCGCCACGACCCTTGCACGTGGATATTACCTTCGGTGATTTTTTCTCGATTCGTTCGCTCGGACCTCGCTCAACGCTCCCAAACCGCCACCAACCGTCGCGCGATGCAATTCTCGCAGATAATATCTTCATTCTGACGGGGTTAATTCAAGGTTAATTAGATACAGACCGCGGTGTTATTTTCACCGAGGTGGCTTAGAACAAGAAGGGATGATTCGCCGGAGGCGTAACGGGGGCAGACCTCGATCTCCGCAATGACGAATAAGGGTGTTTTGCTGGAAGACGCATCGAGATTTGTGCTTTCGGTTTTTGCGAGCTTCAAGCAACATTAGACTCTCGACGTAAAGGCACGCGGAACGGAAATTTATTGCGGCTTAAAAAGTCCGGCTTCCTTCGGAAATCCTGATAAATGCGCGAAGGAGCGACGCTCGTGTACGTACATTAAACTCGCTGCCTGGCGTTCGTTGCAGGGCTAGAAGGCGAAGTGACTCTAGGCCGAAAAGCAAACTACGGCAAAAATGAAATACAGCCGCGGTACAAACAAACGTTACGCTGGGGCGGTTTCGTAACTTCTTCTTGAATAAATTTCTCGAGGATCTCTTCCCTGTCGATTCGTTCCGCGCGACGTCTCCATTAGCCAGCTAACTTCTTCGCGATGGAAAAGTTATGGATCTTACCAAATAAGCGGATCCTTATATTTTCGGAAATTGTCCTAAAACATTGCCATACGCCGTGTGCAAACATGAATAGTAAGTAGAAATTAAATCACGTCAAACTGCGCGCGTGCTCCATACATTTTTCAAGTCCACTCGAAAACCAACCGTACAGGGAAGGTCATCGCACGATGTCAGCTTGAATTTACACGGGCAGTTAACCTATTTTCGTTCGCGTCGCAATGTTTGCCCCATTCGGCAGATCTGGAAAAATATCAGTCTCGAGAGAGAGGGTCGCGCGAAGGGTTGAAAAATCAATCGATAGGAACGATAGAAATAACCACCGTTGAAGATACGCGAGTACGGGGCGAAAGATATTCCAAGACGAGCGAGGAGACAGCTCGTATAAGAGGGGTAGATCGAGCAGTTGGCGCGAGTTTGCGGCTGTAAAATGTGCCGACCTTGCCAAGACCCGGGGGAACATCCTCTCTACCTTTCCGTTTCTTTATCCGCTTTTGTCACGACGGCCGACGCGGCCAGGGCAAACAACTTTTTCGAAATCCATCCAGAAATAAAGAACAACGCTTCCGCCTCCACGGACATTCGTGATTCATTTTCTGGCCCGCAACTGCGATCGCTAACGCCGCTTGAGATATGAAAGATGGCACCGAGGAATAACAGAGAATCGCAATGGACAAAGGAAAATACAAACGGGAACCAGGAAACTGCTAGGGGAAGCACATTGAAATTCTTCGGAGACGAGCATCGTCCAACTCCTTAAAGTGGGGTCCCAAAATTATAAAGTCTTACTCTATGCTGTATATCCAAGATTTTTTCCCGAAAGGGATGAAAGGGTCGAATAGTGGATAGCACAAAGTTATTATAAAAGAAGGTGGAGAGCAAAGGGTTGGAAGGGTGTGAAAAGGCAAAAGAAGGAGCGGATTGGCAGTACCCTGGCTCCGTGTTCTGCCATTCCACCCTAAGACCTTCCCGACTCAACCCCTTTCGCTCTTAACCCGAACTATCGATATCCCGAGATACATACACCACGAAAGCCCAGGCTCAACGTGCGTGTAGCTGGACAAGGCACCACGTGCATTCATCCCATTACAAAAGGAGCTGAACCAGCGCCGGTCGACCCGACCCGTCGTGTCCTCGACATGCTCAACATATGAACGTACCTCGAAGGAGTCGAACCTTGAAACGACTGGGCAGCTCTGCCAGCCGATCTTCCAGGCTCTCACCCCTGAAAACGAATGGTGCTTCTCGATATTTTTAAAAAATCGACGTCATCGCCAGCCATACTAGGACCTTCGGAACTTCTAAATTCGATCCAACTAAGATTTGGTAGAATTATTTCAGTTTCACTTCATCGTCATTTAATCCCTGCTCAGTGCCTCTAACGTTTCATAATCTTCTAACGTGTTCAGTCGTTCTGTATAGAGATTGCAGATGCTATCGTATAACTCGCGCGAATTAGTCGAACATCAACATTCATGCTAAGAAAAAAAGAGACAACAGTCCTTGAACGGTTGGTACACCGTGCGTCAACTAATCCGTACCATTCTGATTTCTGTTTCAGGTGAGTGGCAGGCTGCATCCACTGTCTCTGTAATGCCAAATAGATGGTCGATGTGCGTATCTGTCGATCGTCAATTTATCGGTTGCGGCGAATCGGATGCTGCACCCGGTGAGTGACGAACCCGCCTCCTGCTCCCCCGAGCCAACTAGCCCCCCACACCCCCTGGAACTCCTGTAGCTCACTTTGACCAATATTCCGGCCGACCAATCAGTATCCAAGTGCACAGTGACGTCCGTACAAGCCTAGTATTGTCGTAGTACCCCCCACCACCATTCTCTGGTCTCTCTATCTGTAGTTCCTGCTTTGGCGCAGTAGTGTTGTAGATAGAGGGGGTGAGTTATCGGAGTAGCTCCACACTTACACGGATTCTCCACCGAGTTTCGAATTGCGAAAGATCGACCGGATGGAGAGAACGAGCGCAACGCAGCAAAAACACGAATAAAGACAGACACGCATATACACATACGCATACACACGCAACCGTGAAAAGAAACGAAGAAGAGAAAAGTGAGAAAAATATAAGCGCGAAAACCGAAGATATCGTGTTGGCCGTCGGTTCTTTATCTTTCTATTTGTATAGTTTTGTTACTTACTCGGCGGTACGGTGCGGTAGGGTGCGCGCAATTCTCTCCCCCCCACCCCAAACCTAAATACGTAACGAAAAGGCTAAGGAGAGAGGTAAAACTATTTAGTAAGTTAACGCTTAGGAAGTAGAGAAGTGTCCGCGAGCGTCGACGCGACGGCGGGGTTCTCGAACGATCGGGGGAGGGTGGAATTCGACGACGACGCCATCTCCGCGTGGTATATCCCGGTGACATTCTTTTTCCTCGCGAATCGTTGTACAAAATATTAAAGTGACAGTAATCCCTCGATAGGACGTCCTTAAAACAAGTCCAAAAGTAAAGGTAAAAATTTGGTCGTTTCTCAATATATCAAACATGACCTAATTCGGGCTTCTTTTACTTCTACGTTATCCGTACTACTCGCAAAGAAACCTATAATTAAAAGCAGTTTGAATTAGATCGTGTTCGGCATCCATCGAGATGTAAAATGTCGATTTTTAGATTATAATCGCCACTCTTCGTTGATATAAGGACGCGGATGGACTCGACTAGAGACGCTATATCGAGGGATTGGTGTACTTCGTCGGTACGTATCGCGTCCCTCCTCCCCAGGTGTCTCGCGTACTCGGCGCACTTCCGTTTCTTCGCTTCTCGAACGTGTACGTGCTCGACGATACACTCCTTCCGGAGCGTGTCATGCTACGACTGCTGTTGATGTTATGTTTTTGTTAATTTTTTTTTATTGTCTGCGGAACGACACGAGAACGCGTTTCTATCGTTGCCGATGTCGCAGCTCCTGCCTCCTCGAATTGGAAAGGAACGAAAGTCGGCGGAGAGATGTCGTCCTACCTAGAGATTGGCAACATTCGTATCCAGATCAAAAATTTTTAATGACTATTCGAATAGGAATATTGTTCATCTCTGGGAAGTCTGGACGCGGCACACGACAAAAACGTGGTTCTTTCGATCGGTACAAAATATATATGTTGATGTTCGATAATTTTGTTAAATATTATATAGAAACGTTTTTATACAACGCGTGCGCTCCGGTAGCCTGACCGAAAGAGGGGCGCGGAGCGCGTGCGGTTGCTTTCCTCTCGCGTCGAATAGCTTTTTTTTGGAATTCGTTTGGAAACAGAAGGTTCTTTCTCCCCCACTTCTTCTTGTTCTTTCGATCATCGTTCCGTTTCCTTCCTTTCGGTTCGCGGTTCTCGGTGAAGCGAGAGAGTACGAACGAAAACAGGCACTCTATACGAGCAAGAATAATTACATTGTACGTACCTACCTAGTACCTAGACGCCTACCCAGACACGAAGTGTGTGTGGCGCTATCCTAAGCAGTAACAACTATTCTAGTTAATGAATGTATACGAATAGCCGCTAAGAGACACGCAAGAGTAATAGGTAAACGCAGTATTTCTAAGAGGAATGTAATATGTTAATAATTATTTATTTTGTGGATCTCGATGATACGAAAAGAATGCGAACGAAAAAAAATAATATGAGAGAAACGAACCCTTCGTAGGTCTGCTGTGCTGTAACGTTTTCATTGGTATTAGGCGAGCATAGGCCTATATGTTAGGGGTAGGTGTACCCATGCGTAGTGTGGTAGCCCGCGCATTTTGTGTAAACGTTGTTCAAGGTGGCGAGAAAGAAAGAAACACGGAACAAAGCAGCAATCCTCTTTTGTAACATATTAGGGTATTAATTGTTTACCAATCTGGATCCTGATTGTATGTAACCCGAAAGCGACCAGGGCCGCACCTGCTGCCTATATATGCGTGAAACGTTGTAACGGAAACAGATGTAGGGGGCGGTTGCTGTTCTGAACGCTGAATTGTAATATTACCTTGATTATACGATTACTAAGAAAAAAAAGGAACAAATAAATGCGATGTAAACCTTGACTGTGCGTCTGTTTCGCTTTTTTTTTGCCTGCGGCCCTGGCCGTGACCAATCCATCCGCGAACCACCGCCTCCTGCATCCCTTCTTCCGGCGATCCCTGTTTCCCGTAATATTTCCCCTGTTACACCGTACGCGAGCTATTATTGTTCACGGAAACTAGCAGCTTTTTGCGTAGCTTTTTATTATTCGCACCGTAGATAGAATGGAAATGTGCACACTAGCTGTCCCCGATCGTCGATTTAAATTCCCGTTTTGGAGGCCGTGGAACTGGAAGCGTTCGCCGGTGGTTCGAATTTCACGAGGTATTGATCAAAGCGTAGATATTTGAATAAGGTTTTCGATAGATTCGAATAGAACGCTTGCAACGCTTCCGGTTCAACCCTTTCCCTTCGCATTAGTGCACCCTTTAAATTTATCCCCTTTGCAGACAGTCTGTGCTTTAACCGAGGATTGGAGACGGGCAAAGTAGAAAGTAATTTGAACGAAAAATTAAAATCGACGGTGTGCTGCTATTACGCAGAAGTGGTTAAGAATCGCTGAAATCAAAAGTTCCGCGCTGACGTAGCTCGATCTGAATTTTCCCAAGCTTTGACGTCGCGTTACTCCATCTTGCCACCAGTGCCATTTATCGCGATTACGCAACGATGGTCCACGGTTACGTAACAACGGTGGCTATAAATCCGGGCTGGGTCGGACTTACGGGTAGTTGGTAAAACGAGGAAGATATTTCGCGTGGTATCGTTGTCAATTCCTGGCCGATAACCTCGACGGTCTCGCGGTCGAACGTGCAACGGTTGCTTTACGACGCTTAAGCCGCGCGTTAGGCGTCCTCGGTGTCCCCGTCGCGGAGCGCGGATCCGCCTTAACGGGCGCTGCGTTGATCCAGGGTCGAGGTTTCTCTACGGCAGCCCATAAGTCTTGCGATGCTTCGGGATATTAATATGTTATTGCGGAAAGACGCCCTCATGAAAGTCGACAAGGATTGGAAAAATATGTCCCGTGCGTCTCGACGTCGTCGTCGTGGTGCTGGGGTGGCGCGCAGCTCTCCTATACCAGAGGGATGATGCCGCCGCGCTCGCTGCCTGCTGCTGCTGCCGCTGCCTGGTCTTATACACCCACACGCCCTTGTTACTATCGTGCACGACGCGGGGTGTGGTCGGGCCAGAATTCACCAGACGCCATTTGTATTAATGAAGCTCCCGACAATGGTGCACGCTCGATGAATTATGTACCTAGGTTCGAACCCGAACGAAACGCTGGTCGCTGATCTGCTAGGCTCTACTTTGCCAGTGACCTACGCATCGCGCCCTCTTCGCCACGAGGACCTCTAATGACCTCGCGAACCGTGTTCCTCGTAATCCGTTAATACGACACTACCTGTCTCTTGTTTTTTCCGCATTCCGTCGGGACGGTGTATCGTCTCTCGTTCTTTGTAGCACAAAAATGAAGGAGCTGTGTTTGTTCCAACCATGGCACGCACACCGTGAATAGCAGTCGCGTCAGTGGTTTAACTCGAATACGCCAGCTCAACTTAACTCAAGAAACGGTTTAAAAATTGCCCACGCGTGACAGTAAACGATGCCCTTGGTGTTTCGAGTAGCTGGGCGAAAAGATTCGGCGATTGCACGAGCGCCAAGGACCCTCGAGATTTCCATCAAAGATGGAGAGCCCCGTCTGCGTAAGCGCGACCCATTACCGAAAGACGTAGCGGACATCCATCTCGGCTTGGCGCGGATAAAACGACCGCTTTACTTCGGATTACAGGGGTGCAATTTACAGCAGACGCGAGAGCACCTGTTCGTTCTTGAAGAAATGGAAAGGTGGCGGCAGCGGGGCTGAGAGGAACGCGAGGGAGCAGGTTTCCGGTGGTATGGGAATAGCGTGCCTCGCAAACGTTGCGGTAATTGAATCCCAGTAACTCCCCCCCGGTATATAGGCGTACCCGCTTAAATGTATAACTTCTCCCCTTTGCCGATCTTCTTTCTCCGCCCGTTTGCTTCGCTATATCCTGCGCATTCCACCGCAAAAGCCCAGACGACGCTTCCTACATCAAACCTGTGGAATAATCACCTCGATGTCGAGTGCTCCCGAAGAAAAGAGTTCTCTCTCGTAATATACCAAGTAATATACCAAGTGTTTCTAACCAGGTGTAGAGGCCTCTGAAAGGTAAGTGGCCTGGGTGTCTCTCCTTCTGTGAAAGCTCTTATCAACTTACGGCTTCCAATTTCGAAAACAGGGAGGAATTTCCGTCGCTACTTTCGGTAGAAATGGATCAGACTCCTCCAGGTGTCGTACTATTCATCCACCGTCGTATTTCGATTGCCCGATTACGCCAAAGCTGTTTCCTTAAATCAGATGTCTAAGAAAAAACCAAGCCAGTCTCGTGTCGTGTCTTGTACAAAATACTATGGAAACCTTGGCCTTTCGCGTACAAGGTCCGCTGCTCGAGCAGCGAAATCCTGATGCACGATTCTCGCGTTCCAAGCCGGCGCCTTAGCTCGGGGTCGAGCAATACGGATGTGCAAGGTGTAGACGAGTCCTAGCTAGCGTGCTCGGCTCTCATATAATTACTTCACGCTCTGTCCTCTCCTCTCCGCGGCTCGGCGGTCTGAGGAGCACGAGCGTGTACAGCATGCACACACACACACACACACACCAAACGTTCCAACCCCTTGTCCCTGAGCTCGAGTGTATTCCGTCGGCGTACTCTCGCGCAACGTCTGTGTGTTCTCGCAAGGGTGGTTGGCTCGCGCGTGTTGTGTGCCTCGCCGCGGGAAAGGGTGTGAGAACAGGTTGGAGGTGCGCGGGGGATTGTTGCCAAAGGGAGGGGTTATTAGGCAACGCAGCACCTCATCCCTCATCCGCGTAACCGCACCGCAGCGTGTATTATGTAACAACACGGAAACGAACTGCGGGCCCGGCCGGTCGCTCGGTTGGACGGCGAGAGGCACGGAGACGAGGAGGGACGCGTCGTCGCTGTTGTTGCTGCTGTTGTTGCCCCTGCTGCCGCCGCTGATATTACACGACGAGCTAACAACGCGTCCGTGCTCGAAATAAGTGTTCGCAACTCGTAATTCTCGCTCTGTTCCATATTATTTTCGCTAGGACCACGGAGATTTTGGATTTCACCGGGTTCGTCGATCCCGACGAAAGAACGAACTTTGTATCGGATATACCGTGTTCTTTTCCGCGTTTCAGGAAGAACCGGATTGGCAGCGTTTTCCCCTGTGGCCGATATATTTTTAACGGGCCCCGCTCTAATTTCGTGCGGCGGCCTATAAAAATGTCGAGGCTGACGCACGGGCCGCGTTCCGAGTATCGTCTACCAAGATAACGCGATTTCTCGAACGTCCGCGGGACGGTGGGACGGTCGTTGTTTTCCGTGTAAATACTGAAAGAAACTGACATCACCTGGCAGGCGCTTTGATCTGGCCATCCGGGCAGTTAAGATGTCAGGGCTTCTTATTAAAATAATTTAAACTCGGCGGCGACGACTCCCTTCCACGAAATTAAAATCGTCGATGAAGAATATTCCTCGCATCTCGCGTTAGTTAACGTCACGACCAAACGACTGCTCCTCGGTGTTGAAAGATTTCGCGCGGATCGGGTTATATTTATGCGCGTCGACCTTCAATTTCGAGCGAATAAACTTCGAGGATGGACGATAAACCACTCTTTGTTGCAACATAAGTTCTATACTCTCGCGAGGATCGTCGCATCGACGCGATAGCAACTCCCAAAGTTTCCCGATCAATGACCGAGAGGCCTTGGAAGAATTAGCGACTATTAATCCAGCTAGAAACCGATATAGTCAATGGCAGCTGGACCACGTCGGTGTCTTGGACGGGATTGTCCAACTAAGGAATAATACAAGCGCGCTAGGCAGAGGAGACCGACCTACCCCTTACTATCCGCACACCCGTCGTCCGCAGATAAATCTTCCCGCCCTCTAATTGGCCTTCCCTCCATTTCCTCGTCCCATACCATCGCCCGACCTATTCCTTCTTCTCTACTCTTCTCTCCACCCTGGCTTCCTATCTTTCTTCCCTTCGGTTCTCTCTGTTCCCAACCCTTCGGATCTCTCCTCCGTCTCTCCTCTTTCTATCGTCTCATCTTGGTCCTACGTCCCACACTCCAAGGCCGGGCACGGCTCCAGGAAACGTTCTCACCCCTACGATCCGTACACCCCCGCCAACCGTGGACCTCTGGCTTCGCATCCAAGCCGGCGAATTATTAGAATTATTAGACATTATATTGGCCGCAGAGTGTCCGTTACACCGCCAAAACTCAATTATGAATTAAGTTATCGGCGGACGGCGTCGCGAGACGTATTGTTCCGCGACTGGCACGAGCGGGCTCTCCGAAAAGAGGTGGGAGGGTACACGAGTTTTAAGGCGAACACCCCTGATCGCGGAGGACATAGCACGGACGATTGATGACGATGCCGTGCCATTGCCGAGAGATACGGGGATATTTGCGCCCGTGAATCCTCGAACGTTGCATCTTTTCCGTTTTCGGGGGTGGGAGGAGTCTTCGTTTCGGGCGAAACGACTCGTTGTTTTCCGATCGCGCAAATCTTGCATGCCTCTTTGTTTCTCGCGCAGGCGTCAGACTGTATTTGTTTCTTCTTTCACCGCGAACAAGGAATTCGGTGATATTCGAAACGCCTGGAAAGTTTCTTTCGTAGCAGCCGCCGGGACCTCTGGACTTAACAAAGAGAAAATAGAGCAATCGCGCGATTTACCTGGCAGTAAAAGTTGACCTCGAGCTGTCTTGTATTTCGTGGAGCACGGCGCTGTTTTTATCTCGTCGAGATTCATTGGGGCGATGGGACTTGTTCCCTGAGAACCTTGAATTCTCAATGGTTCGACGTTTTCAGAATAGAGGCGCTTTTTGGATTCGACAATCTCCGGCCAGCTATTATTCGTTCCTATTTATTTGTATTTATTAAAAGAACGAAATAAACAGTACAGAAGTAAGTGCATTCATAGTCTCACCTGCAGCATGACGCAACGGGAACACAAGGAACAACGAAGGTACCTGATCGTAAACGTCGACCTCGGTTCGCTATTAACACACCCCCTCGTCCTTGTCGTTCTTTCTGGACGCGAGCGGCTGACCGCGTCGGGTCTTAAAAACCGTAGACCCTCTAAATTGAGGACGCCGGGTCCCGCTCGCGGGAACAGTGTTTTCGAAACTGTAACAATTCGTGACCTAACGGGACGCGTCGGTCGAGGATGTTTGCGGAAACGTCGGCGATCGGCCCGTCACGCGTTAGCTCCTCTATCTTGCTGGCCAGGAAAAAAAAACGGCACCTCATTGTCCCAGGGAAATAAAGGCGGAATAGAGGACGAGGCCCCAGGGCCCCCGCTCTATTTCCAGCGTTGCGTGGAACCAATGAAGGGCGTCGTAAATCTAGAGCAACCCGGGTGGTAACTTTTTGCCGGCTTATTTTTCGGTTTGCATTCGTTTTTTCCATCTTCTTCCTGGAACGATCCGCTTGCGTTCAAGCGGCCTGCGGCAAAGAACCCGCGTCTTCTGTGCTTGCAGTCCACAATTTCCGGGATTCGATTCGTTTAGGTATCTTTACGCGCAAAGAAAACCAACGTGAACTCGATCCAAGGATTCCAAAACGAAAAATCTCCTGTTGGGGTGGAAGGAATAATTAACACATCACAGTCAGGAATTGATCAGGCACTGATTTCATGATTTCCGAGTACCTGACCAAGGGCTGCGTAACGAAGTTAGCAGCAGGTGTATGGCCGCCATATGTTTGCAATGCGAAGAACATGTTCGTAGTCTCTCGATTATCTTTTCCTACGTCTTGTTCGATAGATAGTGGCAGTAGTTAGTATCGATATTGTGCACTACATCGTTCCAATACGCCGCGATATAATGGTTCTTATTTACTAACTTCAGGGAAATTACCTGCGTATGCTCGCTGCATAGAAGAATGGACAGGGCAGAAAGGTTGGAGGAAGAGAAACAATCGCATTAAATACCATCCGATTCCACGATATCTGGGCAATTAGTGGAACGTCATGCTATCGGTCAGGACGCGAAAAACGATCGGTGGCGTCTCCCCGGCGAATGATTAAAGGGCTCGTTCGCATTCAACCGGCACGATCGAGGGAATGATTCACGGGGCGAAAATGGCAGATGAGACGGGCGCCTTGGTCGCGCAGCCAATTCCGGGCCAACTCGACACTGGGGAGCAGGTTGAAAAATAAGCGGAATTTCACTCGCCCCCGGGATGAGGGAAAAAGAGAAGCCGCGGCGATTGCGAAACAAAAGGCACGATAATTGTAGTCTGTCCCACGGGAGGTTGGGGAGTAAAAAGTAGGGGTGGTGGGGGTTGGCGGAGCTGTATGGGCGGCCGTTCGTAATAAACTCGAGGAAGCGGCACGTTAATTTGTAATCGCTTTTGCGGTTGGCTGATGGTCGCGCCTCTATTGAGTGGTTTCCAGCCGTGGAAAAGGGCTGAGCCGAAGGGGAAACCGGCGCGATGGTTATGCAGATCGACGAAGGGTGGTACGGTATCCGACAACGGTACAATAATTCGCCCCGTTCTGCCATCGTTCTTGGCTAACGCTGAAATAAAGGCCCAACCCTTTGAGCGTGTTAAATAATTTCCACGCCGGCTGTGTCCGCCCCGTGACGAAATTTGACTCCGAGACCCGCGTTTCGACGCGCTGCAACGCCTGCACCTCCCCCTGGCGTGCCTAGAAATTCGGCGAGGGTTCTGTAACTAAGAAATTAACAGAAATCGATACGCCACCATTCTAAACAAATAAAATCAATTCACGATTTCGACAGAAAGCGTACAGAACCTCGTGGAAAGTTTTTCTCGGCCTAGAGGCACGGGTATCGCGCCACGACGAACGCCGAATTCAGAATCAACGAGGATCGCGGAGGTGGGGTCGGCAGGTTGCCAAAAATCGAAAGCAGAAGAAATTTTCCGCCGGCGTCGGGCAGAGGCGCGTTTCCGCGTCCGTAACGGGCGAAGGGATGAACGCGCCGCGAATACAACGCGTCTCGGTGCCACCGCGGAAGAAGGATGTGGAAGGGACGAGACGAAGAGGAAGCGATATCGGTCGAGCGAACGAGAGGGCGAGGCGGCGGCGGGAGGGTGGAGGGGACGAGGTCCCGGAGGAAAAAGGAGGAAAAAGGTGAACCGGCAACAACGTGTACGTGATGTATCGTAGCCGTCGAGCATTCGAGCATCGAGAGGAGCCGACTTGAGCGGAGGAAGAGAAGAGACCGAAAGAAAAGCAACCACCCGCTGCTGGCGGAGGGAGAGAAACGGAAAGAAAAAAGAAGGGATTGCTCGAAGGAAGAACGAAGAGACGACGGAGGGTTTGGGGCAGCCGGTGGTGGATCGGATGGCGTGGGGTAGCAGCTACTCGCGCTAGCGACGAAGAAGGAGGAAAATAAGGGGTAGCTCGGCGCCGCCGCCCCATGCTTGGCTTGCAAACTGACTTCCGTCCTCCGCGCGACTATTCAGACGCCGTTGGCGTTTTTACCGGGGCGAAGCCCGAAGAGGAGAGAAAAAAGACAGGGAACGGGAAACGAAAGATAGAAAAACGCGGGAGAAAAAGGCCGAGAGAGCGAGAAAGGAAATATATAGAGCATGGAACTCCGGCTAGAGGCTGGTCGACGGGTGCTACGCGTTTCCTAGAGCCCCGGCTAGCTCTCCGAGACTGCCAGCTTGCCGGAGCTAGCAGCAGCCGGCCCTCGTCCCGTCCGTGTACGACGGCCACCGTGTCTATAATATATCTCCCGCCTTATCTGCCGCTCGCTGTTTACTGCCCGATAGACTCCGCAGATAGGAGGACCCTGCATCACCGCCTCGCGAGAGAGCCGAGTCACTTACTTTTATATATGTTGTTACTTACGTCAGGGAGCACGCGGTAGGGAATTCGTGAGACAAGTTGGAAAATGCTGATGGCCGCCGGTAGATACGGACAGCGACGCCCGTCGCCGACCGACCGACCGGGCTAAGCGCGAACCGACCTTCCTGGCCCCTTCTTCGTGGAACCCGCCCCCTATCCCGTGTCATGGAAAATGATTTAGGCGAGAGCTACGCTCCGCGCGACGTATCGCGCCTTGGATTCTTTATACCGACTTTCCTGATCCGGGGGACGTCGGTCTTGGAATATATTGTACGACACCGTGCGAGAGCCGCCTCCGCCTTCAACGCGCTAGGTGACCAGAGACGCAGCGGGGATGATGACGGTCTTCCAGGCGGGAACTCGAGGACCGAATAAAGGCGAGCTTCACACATTTTTTAGCGTGTATTTTCGGCTTTTGATAGGAAAAGGTAACGCTCGGAAATCTTGGTTCGGTCAAAAGATACTCGAGCTGAAGTCTCGGTTCGCCAGAGTTGGCCGGTCCCTTCGATATTTCGTGGATCGATCTGGTCAGGCGGTTTTCCACCTATCGACGCGACGCAATCGAACGGCCGTTCTCCTGGCTCGCGAATAAAGAAAATGAGCCGGGGAATGTCGTCGGCGCGGAGTCAGCGAGCGGTGGAAGGTATCAAAGATACACAAGGAGCGAGGCGAGGGGCAGTCCTCGTACCGGAACTTCCTTCCTTCCGCCGACTGATCGACGAGCCAAGTTTTCTCGTCTCTCGGATTTGGGTCGGGATCCACATCTCCTTTCTTTTCTTTCACCCTTCCATTTCTGTCTCCCGTTCGCCTCCCTATCTTCTCCAACCCTCTCCCGTCCTCTCTCCCTCGTCCCTCGAGCGTTTCTTCGTCCTCATTTTCGACTTCGGGGGCTACGTCGCGGGGACCACGGTAATTTCGAGGCAAGTTTTTCTTGCCCCCTACGTATCATTCGGAACCTCATGAAAGTTTGATGACGAAAGCAGAAGTTGAGAAGCCCGTAGGAAGAAGCCACCGCGCGCCGCAGACAGGGTTCCGGAGGTGTATACCGGTGCCACGTTTCCGTGGGACGAAAAGAAACTGGACTTCGCCTGGAAGAAATCTTTTACGTTCGGGAACTCCGTATAAGTTATCAGGAACGGCAAGAAACGGTGGATTTCGTATTCCCGTATAAAGCACGCGGTTTACCGTTTCCCTCCAACCCTTCCCCGTTCCTCGCCCCTAATGTAATTTGAAACTGCACTTACAAATGATTCATCGCTGGCATTTGCATCGCATTTAAGGACGATTTAGACGGATCGAATTAAACGACAGCGATCCGCGTTTCGATTTCTTGCTTTCGCCGCGGCCTTCTTCGAATCCTCATCCACAGGACCGCTCGGTGTCTGCTATATCGTTGCGTCATTTTTGGTAGGATCGATTAATCTTCCCGCTGGTCGATCCTCGCCATTAGACAGACTTTTTACCGCAATTTAGCGCGTTAACCGCTGCGTTATCCTTATAGGGGTGACATTCCTCTTCACCTGAGTGATATTAACGAGCCTGCCTCGAGGAATTTAGTGAAAGCGGCATAATGCGATGGTATCGAACAAAATTTATTAGAATTAACTCTTCGTAGAGCAGAACTCTCTGGGCATTTTTTTTCCACTTTTTTTTGGTGGAAATACAAAATTCCCGCCCCTTCCTTAGTGGTAAAAATGAGTATCACTGATCTATAAAGGGTTAAAATAAAGGAAATCAAATTTGTTTGTTACGAAAGATTTGTTTTTCCATGGGACATGGCGGCCAAGTAGCCACTAATTGTCCACTCGAATTTACGTAGAATGGTTGCGATGGACGGGCATTAAAACGTCAACAAATCCAGTTCCTGTAGAGAACATTATTTCGTTCGATTACTAAATCTACCTATCGGCGCCAGGACATACCTATCAGCGCCGAAATTCGACTGAAAATACCTTTTACGTTCAAGCGACAGAATCGAAAGCCATCTTTCGACGGGAACGAGACGGAAAACCGGAGGGGAAACGGTCGCCGTCATTTCGTCCCCTCGTCTTCGGGGCGCAATAGCTGCTCGGAACAGCTGTTGTCCTATGGTGAATCGCACTTTGTTCGAGCAACGAGGGAATAGGTCGGAGCAAGTTTTCCCCGTGTAGAGGTATTCCCACCCCATCGGCCATTTTTAACTGCAGATTTTTCGAGGAGTGACGTTAGTTCGCCGCGAGCCTGCGTCATGTTTACTGGCGAAAAATACACATAACTTTAGAATAAACGAATCTCCTATTTAATGTATCTACGATAGAGGTTTTCAATGAATATTCTTTGCTATAAAATATGAAATTGATCTTACAACTAACACGAGTTCTCTCGCGTCTAATATCACTCGATGGATCGCTTACCACCTGCCAAGAATCTTCTTGTATCGACTCACGCGGCGCACACCCGGAAGCATCGCACAGTGTTAACCCGTTGAACCGCAAGAACTCGGGCCGCCGATGTCTCAGAAATCCGCTTCGATTTTCGTTCACGACCGCGAGTTTTTCGATTCAAAGTGTCGCAACGCGTTTCTTGTCGGACTTGCACGTGCACCGAACACGCGGATGGAAATGACGATCGGACTGGAACGGAGAGAGACGAAGCTGGATGGCCGTTTTTTCCAGGCTAACCGCTCGCCCGCCTAACTTGCCCACCATATTTGCAGAATGGCGTCGGGGGATTCTCCGCTGTCGTCGTTTTTCACCCGTTCCCCGCGGTGTCTCGTGTTAGAACGCAAAACGATCGACGAAACAGAGGTGAGATTAAGCTTGAATCTCTATTTATTTTATTATTTTCGTACGCTATTACAAACGATTAGGACTCTTTCGAACAATCCACACTGGCGTTCTTATATCAGATGGTTTTTTCGTCTCACCTAATAGAAGAAAACTTTGATCCATTCGATGCGATCTTTGGATGAAACTAATGCTTAATGTATCCATGCAGAGGACCCTCTAAGGATGCGCCTTTTGTGGGCTGTCTTTTTGGATAGATCGTTCCGCGACGTCGTTAATAACGGGGCAGCTCTTATGATGAAAAATGAATTGCGAATACCTGAAATATGATAATAAAGGTGAAATATCGAGAGGACCGCGGAAAGTGCCCGAGCGGCGGCTTGCGATCCTTCATCGCACAAAGCCTTCGATAAGGCCGCTATTGGAATCTCGATAGAGAGGGTGAAGAGGGGGTGGTAAGTGGGTGGGGGTGGGTCGTACCCGGAGATCGGATTTGAACCGTCTCGAGGGAGAAAGGACGAAGGGGGGACGGCGAGGATACGAGGAGAAGAGGAGAAGCCAGGCTTCGACGGTGTTTGTGCGAGCTGGAGCGCGATCGCGCTCGTCTCTGTCTCCGCGTGCTTCTGCGCGGGTATTCCAGTTCTCCGGGGATAAAATGTAGATGGATGAGCCATAGATTTATACCGATCCCTGTAATATCGTATCTGCGCTGCGCAGGAGAGGAAACGACCAAGGGCGCAGAGTGTTCGGAGGGGGTTGTCAACGCTGCGCCCCATGATGCATTGCGATCAGCTGCTGATAACACGTCAAGGACCCATTAAAGACCCTATTTACAAACTGTGTACAAAAGAAAGGAGCCCTAAATCCAAGGGACAGTTCGGCATCCACGCGACCTGTCTAGGTATGCGATATTATTTTATTTAAACATCTTTTCACCGAGGACACCTCCCCGTGCATCGCATACCTTTCATTCATCCCCGAAATGACCCAGCGATGGAAATTATCGATTCACCGGGGAGAAGCAACGGTCGGACATGTACATTTTAAAATCCGATTCCGTTTTCGAGCGGAATATTCGCGAATTGTCCGCGCTAATCAATCATTCCCGAATCGCGAAGCAGCCAGGAGCGGGCGGACGGGTCTCATCAATCCGCGATATCGTCGAGCAACACGGGGAGGGGAAAATATTGGCAAGTGTTTTACGAGGATTCAACGAACGATCGGAGGGCCAGGGGAAACGGGAACGGGTTCGTGAGCCGAGAGAACGGCATATGTAACGCGACCATAACGGCTCTGGGAATCATAAACGAGCCGGGATTGCACTTTCGCCTCGCGCATTGCGGAAAGAGTCGGGAAGTCATTGAAAAAGAGAGGTTTTTGTCAGAATACGGGATATACCGGCGAGGATTGGGTCGAAATTGGGATGAGAAGGAACTGGGGGCGCGGAGGGAGGCCGGAGGAAGGTGCACGTGGAGGGGATGGAAGCAGATATATATCCACGGCAATGCGTTACGGGTTCAGCTAAATCCGCCATGATGAATGTGTTGGCGGGAATAAATCCGCAATGCACACCCCCACTGCCTTCATCCTCCGCTGTGCCGCCTCCCTCTTCCTCCTACTTCTACCCCTCGTTTCCCCGCGCACCATCTTTCCCACCCCTTAACGGCTCGTCCTCATACACTTTCGAAACACATCTCTTCTTTCTTTTCCCTGCACCTCCTCTTCTACTCTGTATCCTCTCTTCCCTGCTAGCCTCCCCTCCAGCCGGTTTCCTTCTTGACTACTCTTTCGCTTTTGCTCCTCTTCGAGTTCTTCTTTTGGCTTCTTTACTCCGTACGCGCGCGTCTTTATACCGCGCTGGCCAGACATTGCTCGTTTTCGCGACGTGGCTCGATGCCACGCGAATTTACATAACGTTCGTCATCTTTCTCGCAGCCGTTGAAACTCTGGGGTCTAGAACGAGGTCCAACGATAAAGTCGCAAAGAGTCGATTGTAAAAAACGATCGATCCAACCGCCTGGGAGACATCATTCTTCAAGAATAGACGGTGCCGGACAATGGGAAATTGTAGATTCGTTCCTAGACAACTATAATGTCCGCTAGCACTCGAACGCTATCTGGAGGATCCTGTAATCTATGATCAATACTTGACACGAGAATGAATACGAATAGTTTTATCGATTTGTTTACATGGCGTATTAAAATGCAATTTTCCTGTTCGAGCAGAGGCATCTTTTTGCGCTCGTTCCTCTCGCGAAGATTCAGCGTGTCCAGGAGGTTGCAGAGCACTCTATTCTTCGGCAACGTCCATGATGAAGCTGTACGCCGTTGTCGGCCGTAACGGGTGCGCGCGCACGCACGTGACCACGCATACATAGGCGTAGCACGGCTGATCGCGCGCTCCGCTCGAACACTCGACCTTTTTATTTATGTACGTCTGCGCGGGGCAGGTAGACGTTTATTAGGATTTATAGAACGGATCATTTCACGCTTGGCAAACGTTTTTTATCGAGGCGCTTTAAATGAGATGCGACGATCACCCACCGGCGGGAGGGGCGAGAATTCGGTTGAATGAAATCGGTCCGCGCTGTCGCTGTTAATATGGCCGGCGATTATTTATTTCGCTGTTCTACGTAATCTTCGAGCGAGGAACGTAGAGCACGGCGTAAATTGCGATCCGTAAATCAGATATCGACGCGATGAGCAAAATATTTTCCAACAAAATGTAAAAACAGAGGGATTCGTCGACGGACTACGACAAATTAACCCCTCAGGCTTGAATTTTGCCCGTAGGGTGAAAAGCATACTTCATTGGAGTTCGCTGTGTGAT
The DNA here is from genome assembly GCF_026283585.1 of Hylaeus volcanicus. Taxonomy (NCBI): domain Eukaryota; kingdom Metazoa; phylum Arthropoda; class Insecta; order Hymenoptera; family Colletidae; genus Hylaeus; species Hylaeus volcanicus. The sequence goes on from NC_071977.1 coordinate 7,263,130, forward strand.
ATCAGACGAACGAAACCAGCTCCGGATAGACTATAGAATATATCGATAGAATATTTCATCTAACGATCTATCGATTGATACGCATCGTAGCAACAAAAACCGTGCTCTTGTTTCTCGAAAAATTGTATTAAGAAATTATGAATCTTGCGGTTGCGCTTAAGGAACACGCGTCGTAAATCACGCAGCGAGCAAAACTCTATGAGCCACGAGGAAGATATAATTGACACGGCGGGCATAAATTCCGCTCGCCATTATTAACGACGTATTTCTCCATTCATTTTCATTCTTCGGGTTATAACCACAACTGGTTACAAACTGTTTATCATCTTAGCCATCCGTCCACGGCGGAACGGTAATTTATGTCTTCATCGATAGCCTACTCCATGCACGGCCGGGAGCGAATACTCGCGTTCCTTCGCCGCGCAGCCACTTTCTGGTTTCGCTGGATCAATTACTTCATTGCCTTCAGTATTAATTTCCATATTTCAGTCGATTCAACGTCTCATCTATCCGCGTGGATAAACGATATACAATTAGAAGGGTTACGCTTGAACGCACGCGCGAGGGCGTTAATCTGGTGGATATTTTGATGCCGTATTAGAAAACGGTGATTAATAGTCGAAATGAAGCGGGAATGGTGGGAATAGAATTTCGTTGAATCGCGGTAGAAGAAAAGAAATCAGAACTAGTCGACGAACGATATTACGGTATCGTCGAGCAAGAAGAGAAACGATCGACTAGTTATTTATTTAAAAGAAATAGTATTCGGTGCGTGTAGGTGGGTGCACGAGCGGGTTAACGACAACCCGAGGCTGTTCTGAAGCCGATCGAGCGTTCCTCGAGTTCTTCGTTTTCGCCATCGGAGACGAGTCCCGCGCAGCGTGTCGCTGTAAAAAGCGGAGGTGTCCATGGAACAACGGCTCTTTATAGAAAAGATCTACGAGGAACAAACCATAGGTGCGCGGTGCGGGGTACGCTTAGCCAAAGGTAGCCCCGGAGAAGACTGTAGGAGGCGGCGGAGGAATAGGAGGCGCAAGCCCAGACACACACCGGTCGGGTTATTTATTGTAACGAGGACTTATGGCGACAGATTTAGGAATTAGGGTATCGCAGCAGGCCCGGCCCCTAGCAAGGGTTTCCATGGAGAACCCGTACGACACAAACACGTAGGTGTATACCACGGCATACAAATACGACGTCCTAGGGCATCCTGCCGGCGAGCACGTATGGACCCACGTGATACCGCAATAATCCACAAGGATTATCCTTCGTGTTCCAGCGCGAGTACGTAGCGGCCGAGGGCCTATCTGGCCACTGAACTGCCCCCGAATATTCGTATCGTCGTCGAATGCGGCCTACGAAATCTGCCTGGAAACCGTTCGAACCGACTGTTACGCCGGGACGGTCATAAATAAGCCGCTATCTGGAAAAGAATCGAGATACGGACTAATGACCTTGATATTGCCTTCCTGTCATCTGGTCCATCCGAACTCCGGTTTATCGATCGTCCCTAGTAATTAAATTCTTCATTGTTTCGATTTAAACCCATTTTCTCTCACTTTTCGCGACAAGTAATTATCTCTCGTTAAACGTAGGTGTTTCTTTTCGAATGAATTAGCGAAAAGTTTAGCAAAAATAATATTTCCCAAGCCATCTGTGACTAAACTCATAAACGAGTGCAGAGACATCATCGACCCCTTGAGACTCGACTGCTCCAGCCATAATTCCACTTAACCTTCAGCAGTCTCCTGCAGGGGTTAACGTCGAAACGTCCCACGACGGCCCACGTCATCCAGGATCGAAAGATGCCATCGCGGTATCGCGACCGTTTCTTCCGTTTCGCGACAATCGGCAGCCCGTCCTCGACGAGGCAATCTCGGTGGAAGTCTTCGACGTCCCTTCCGGTCCTGGAATTATTCATCGATTCCTTGGTAATGCGTGGCTAACGGCGAACGTCGGGTAATCGATTGATAATTGCTCCAACGACGCACAAGGGGCCAACGACGCCGATGCGAAATTACACCGTGACATTGTCGGTCGGATGCGTCGTGAGTCACTCGGCGAGAAAACGGCCGAACGATTCGCGCTGAAAGGACAGGCGCATGGTCGCGTGGGGAGAATGAAACCGGCGCGGAACAGAATCGCGGCACTTAGGCGCGAGCTGCATGTGGAATGAGCCCGGGAGGATAAATAACTGACGGCAATAAGCTCGCGTGAAATTATGAATCCTGTCATCCCTCGTCCTCCGTCTCCTACGTTATATCTTGGAAGCCAACCCTCTCGATTATTGTCCCTTTTTTGGGAGCCAGGGCGAACACTGCTTCCAGTTTACTGCGCGGGAACGTGAGTTACAGGTTTGATGGTATTTCAGAACGACGCCGGACACAGACCTCGCGTAATTAGCGATTTTTGCTGGCGAACACGTTCGCAGCGACTCGGAGGAAGGGTGTTCATAGGCGCCAGACTATACAAGCTTTTTTATCGCGATAGGTACTCCTGTTTTATCGTTTCTCGTGTCTAAATGAATTTTATTCGAAGCAACAGTTAATATCGATAAACGAATTTTTGGAAATATTTTATAAGAGAAAAGTACCATACGATTAAATTTTCCTGATTGATTTCTATTGAACTCTTTTAATATTCTTAATATTGGATTAGTCTCATTAGACGTTGCTTTCATTAAGCAATATATAACGATTTATTCACGACGTCTACTCGATTGAACTACAAAATTTTGATTTGTACTCTGTGACATGTATCACTCTGAATAAGAATTTTGCCCGCTTATGGGAGTATGCGTACGCTTCGCAACGACTCCAGCGCTAAACAGGCATTCTATCGCCATTGTGCGCCCTCCTGTATCAGTATTCCTGTCTTTCCTGATGGAACGAAAATCCTCTTCGCTGGTACCCGAAGAAACCCAAAACTGGCGGACGTACGCGAAATACACGATCGAAAATGTTGCCGAACACCGAACGAAATCGGAATCCCAAGGATGCCGATGTTCCGATCGTTCGGAGGGGAAAGGTTTTCACGTTGTATGGAATTCGAAAGCGCCACGGGATTCGAGGGGACACAGGTAAGCGCAGCGCGGCCCGCGGAGTTCGACTCGGGGTCGCGCGAGTCGAATCCCGATGCGGGGCAACTGATTTATACGGGGTGAGACACTTCAGAAAGCCCACTCGAATAAATCATTTACCTCCACCAATTTCGATGATCCATGGTTCTGGTGAGTGACGTGATTGATATGACGGTGATTGTTTCGAGCAGGGGGACGTCTTTTCGAGTCGATATATTTTTGCAGGTGGAGGTGTAAACGTCTAATCCTCTTTTTTTAGATCAGAGACTCGAAAAACCGGCACCCGACGTTAAATTAAAATCTGAGCGTTAGAAGGTGCTAAATATTAACGATTCAAAGGATTAACCAGCGAAAGAATTAACCGCGTCACCCTGTATACGAGCGGCTGGCAGGATCAACAACCCGAGTGCTGTTTAGCCGGTTGCATCTCATATTTATTTATCGGCGGCGGCTGGAATCGGCTGGAGTCGCGCGATTCTGGCGCGTGCACGCGAAAACGAGTCGCTGCCCCCCTCCTCGTTCTCCCTCCTTCTTTTTCGGCGTTCCACGGTTCCGACGACGGTTGCTGGAACGACGCTGGAACCGACGGAACGCCGTTCTCGCGAGCCCGCTGGAGGAAGTAGGAGTCGGAGCGAGGGCGGAAGTGACGCCGGCGCCTCGACGGAGCCGAGGCAGGGCGCCGGTGCGCTCCGATGCCTTCCTATCGCATCCTCCTCTGCCAGCACTGTGTCTTCGTTATGTCATCTTCCTGACTTGCTTCTTCCTCGTAGACCACGACCCCTGTGCTCATTAATGTTAACCCGCAGATGGAATTTCCTTTATGTCGACTACCAGATCACGTGATGTACAACCTTTCGATCGAGAAGAAGCTCTTCGACCTTTTTTTCACTTTTCAAATTGAACGACACAATGAAAGCACACTTTCTTCGAATATCAAAGTACACTAAAACTCGACCAAGTGTCGAGGAAGATTGCGTGCATCACCGTGTTACGTACCCCGTCCGTTATTTTGCTCATTCCTACGTGCAGCCTCGATATCTCAACTATACCATCGTCGTAGATATCCGCTCGATAATCGTTGGCAGCACCTCGACCTGGCGCTACGAGGCAAAACGAGGCGCAACCACGGACAGGTATTCCCGATCGTGATTTCCTGATCGCCGGTGTACCAACGTGGATCGAGCGTGTGCCAGGTCGGCGTGTGTTCACCTCGAATCGTGGCTCCTTAGTATGTGCGCCTCGGTCGTCCTGATCGACGAATTCGATGCGCGTCGCGCGGACACGACGACGGTGTACGCGCGCGGACGATTTAAAGTGTCCCGTCGGTGTGGGCGTGTAATTGTTACGGGTGTCTCGTGCGCTCACGGCCGTTGAAAATTTATAGTTGGCCGTGTGCGTGACGCGTAAATTATAAACGACGGACTATTAATTAATCCCGCATAGATTTCGCGGCGGTTTCCGTTGCTCCCTGGCCGATCAAAATATTGCCTTAATTGATGAGGGACACGGCCAGCGACGGAAAAATATATCGGCTGGGGGCCGCTCCGTAGACAGAACGAATAGTGCAAATGCTACATTTAACGTGAGAAGCGCGCAAATAAATAAATACGGAGCGATGGATATCGTTGCGCGCCGCTCCCGCAAGTTCCGGCGATATTTCAGCGAAAAAAGTGTGCCCCATCGATCTCGACTTTTTTTTTATAGGCTGTCGCTTCTTCTGTTTGCACAATTGCGGGGAATTAAAGACAGGCGAGCGTCACCTCTATTCCTTTATCGATATTTCATAGTTCGTGGCACTTTGAAAAGTATTCGTCGTACAAAACATGCTCTACGCGTGATAAAATTTTCACGCCTTCTAACAAAATTCAGTTCATTAAACTATGTAGCATAATCGTTTATCACTTCCTGATGCACTCGCTAGAATGCAACCACCGATATTAATGGAACTTCATTACGGGAGGAAACATAAAGCGAAAACAGAGTACGAGTTCATTACGTTCACATGTTAAGCCGCTTTCCCACTTGTGCTACTCTTGACTTGCGCTACAGCCAATCGAACTGACTCGCCAGCTCTTGAGCAACGAACCACACGTTATACTGCGGCTAGTGGCAACGTAGTTTAACGTCTGCACAAACGCAAGTGCCTTCTGCACCCCTTGAAAAATCTACTTGTCCGCGACGGCCGATCGCTCCTCGAAGCTGGCGTTCCATGCGAGCCTCTGGAGCATGACGACGCTACAGGATGTCGGGAAACGCAACTCGGGCAACGAATACCGCTCCATTTGGTTAATTCATTCGCATATTAGAGCTCTATATCACGGAAGACGCGTCTCTGGCTGCTAGACGCGTACGAGCGTCACTTAGGGGCCGGCTCCGGCGCGAAGTTGTTTGCGAGAACGCCGGCCAGCGTGTACGTGCACGAGCTTCTTGGCCACGTATTCTCCCTACTTCCACACCTTCCACCTCGTGTCGTTTGTACCGTTTGACGCGCGGAAGATTAACTACGGGCACGTAGCCTCATCTGTCTATCTCACAGCGTGTAATCGCATGTACGCGACTAAGTGCATCGCAAGAGTAATCAGTAGCGGCCGGGCGACGCGGCTTTGATTAATTGAATCCGCCCTAAGAGACGCGTTGCTTTATACCTGCTGGCACGCACGCACCGACGTTCATTCACGGGATCTCGTTCCCGCGTGGCTTCCGTTTTATTATTTTTCTAAACGATTTTTTTTTCTGACGAAATTATCAAGATATCGAGTATTCCAAAGATTTGATTCCAGGTCCTTCAGGTCGACCAAAGTCCTCTGAATTTTCACAATTGTGACACAATTCTTTCGACACGATTAGCCCAGTCGAATGTATCGCACGTTCACCCTCCGATTTACTCGAATTACATTTATCCTATGGTCGTACCATTTTCTCTACCCTCGCGGGGAGCAAGGTCTGTGTCGATCGATCTGCTTACACAATATCGTTAAATTTTGATTAACATAATAATGCAACGAAGAACAGCGATAATGGAACCGAACACAGTTTATCAAGCTTTGTGCGCGACCGGGGCACGAATAATTATTGCCCGTCGAATTTAGTATCCGGCGCTGTTGATTTAACTTTCACGCGGCAGAGAGTCGCGGAATTGAGGGAATCATGGAATTATAACAATCGTCTTCAAGAGTTCAATTAATTATTTCTAGAAGTACGACATGTGAATGACACTATTTAATTCCTTCTTTTCCTTAATTGTTTTAATACTACTTCAGTCGATATCATCGAAAACAACCCTATTTCGATCCATTTTTGCCTGTATCATTGGGCACGGAATCCACTTCTGAAATCGTTGAGCCGAATCGATTCCCCGGGTTCCCGGATGCCGGGAAGCGAACAAACAAACCGTTCACCCATAGCTCTCTGCATAGAAAAAAAATGGCGAAAAAGTACGGTTCGAGTCGCGGAAAAAGGTACATTAATCTCGTCTGGGAGACGAATCCGTAACAAATGGCGCGTATCGTTTGTGCTCCAATCACATTACAACGGCCGGGCCCGGTCCGCCCGGTAATTAACAGGTAATTATTTATAATGGAACAATGGAATTTAAATTAATAGTTTAGTTTCATTAATAACACCGCGTAATTTCGCCCCCCTCCGTGCGTTGTCAGTGTTAAATAAAATATATGCACCGGTGAACCCAACACCGCATTACGGTCCGGTAATGCGCGTGCTGCATCGCAAAACAGCGCCTCCGACCGACGCCTCCCCTCCAACCCTCGTGGATACCGCCCCCTCCTCATGCCCGCACCTCTTCCTCCCGATCCCTCCGTCCTCCCCACCTCGATGACACACACGCCCTGCCCCGGAATATAACCACTCTACGTCACGTCTGTTATAAACGCGTAAACACGTGCTGGTACCCCTGGAACCAGGTTGTCCACTATCAAGTAAATAATGGCACATTAAGCTTTTTCATTCGTATTCAGATATGTGCACGCCGGTTCAGTTTACCCGTTCGTGCACGGCGTCGGGGCCACGTGTGCGTTCCTGCACGTGGAATCGCTCGCGGACCGCGAATCCGCCGCGACGCGCGCCAGCAGGTTGTTGAAGGTGGCGCCTACGGGGAAAAACCGACTCGACGGATCCTTATCGTGGACCAATTAGTAGCTGACAATAATTTCTCCTGTCCGCGTTGGACCCGCGCCCGGGAGATATCATTCCAACAGGGATGACGAAACGTCCCGTCTCCAACTATGCTGAGGTGTTGACGAAGAAGCTCCCATGCAGCTTGACCTTCTCACAGAAGGAAAAGGTGCTGTCAGTTTTATCCTGCTCGTGTCGGAATAAAGCAAAACGACTACGAATCTTTTCTCTCTTTAGTGTTTTTGTTCTACGATGAGCGAGAGACGTATACGTTTATCTTATATTGTTTTTAGAACCATCTCTTTAGAAGTAGGTATCTGCGAGGTATATCTTAACCTGTGGACTTCATTTCAGCGGTTAGTTGGCACAAAAACAACGTAAAAAGGTCATACGAACATGTGCCCTATTCGACTTCGTTCCTTAGTCGTAGCCGTTTTTGTATCTCGGTAATTCTTAATGTCTGTCTGACCTAGGACGTCTAATTCTACTGAACCACAGGCATACAGCGTTCGACTGGATTCCCTTGTTTCTCGCATTACTCGGATAGTAAAAGTTAGTTTGCGTGTATCATAGTACTGTATCGTGAACTCTCGCTCAAAAATTACCCAGTCATTATCAGAAATCTCGGGTTATCAGTACCAATGAAAAGGAACTTATGACCTAATACTTCTAATTGAAATTAATCGTTCCAGGAGACACGTTTCCCAGCGAAATTAACCCGAATCCAGTATTACAAGCTCTCGCCCCCAGCAGACGAGGGTTGAGGGTTCTCCTTAAAAAATGTCCGTATTAAATCACCAGAGGCTCGTCCGTCGCCTTTCTCCCCGTTGTCCTTAGCCGATCGTGGACCCGTAGCAGGCTGCGGCGAGGACCTACTTATCTCGAGAAAAGGGAGGCTCTGCTCTTCCTTTTTTTTTTTTATCTTGTTACGAAGACGCGGCGGTCGACGAATGGGGGAGTTTCTGCCGGTGGGTAAAAGGTGGAACGGAACGGAAAGATGGAAGGCGTGGGTGGCGTAAAATTCAAGGGAGGTGGGTTGGAAGCAAGGGTGTTATCTGGGTGGCGGACGACCGAGCAGCAACATAAATATTAGGCTCCTCGTTAATGCCTCTGGTAGCTACTGGCGTTACGTTTCGCAGTAAGTAAATTACGCGATATGAAATTATTAGCGCCATTAAAGAAATTTATACTTTTTTCGGCGGCGGTGGCCCCCTCCGTCGTTCGCGTTCGCGTCCAACCGAGACGCGAGATCGGTGACGATTTTTCTATTTTATCTGCTTCCCGTTCGCCTCGTCGCTTTTCCCGCCTTCTCCTTGGAAATACTCCGCCGATATCAAATCACCCCTACTTTCTCCCTGTTTCCTGAGTCTTCTTCCCTCCAGCGCTACCCCCGCCGCTTGTACCGCCTAATGTATTTGCAAGAGCCAATTCCCATCGTTATCCCCAGCTATGATCTACGGTTACGGCGTTTTGATTGTCAGATATCTCCGTCGTTTGCCTCACCTACGTGAAATGTTGCCGCCCGAAGAGAAGCCAGCCCGCGACGTGATAACCTACAGGTGGGACTTTACCATCCCTTTTAATTTTCGCGTCGATTTTTTACGCAGCGAGCTGAGAGCCGTAACATGAAATCGAGTGCGTTATGATTTCACACCGCCAGGAAACATTGCATGAAATTTAAGAAAGTGTTTCGACACATAACGACAACGATCTACGAAAGGTTAGTTCGTCTCGGGACGCGGTTGCGTTTATGCAGCTCCGTATTTATTAAACTTCAGCGAATTTGCATTCAAACTCCCATTAATTCCTCACCGTACAAATTCATAGTTTAATACCAGCGATTCGGTATCTCTTTGTATGATAATAAGGGCGATATTTATAACGGTCCGGTGATAACCTGATCCGTATTCATGATCGGATCTAAATTCCTTCCGAGCGTGAGAAGAAACAGATTGGCTCGACAAATTGCGGTAAATGTAAATTCCCCGAGGAACAGGAACGAATACAATTCCAAATCGATCGTCGAACTATTAAAATATAACTTAGGCATCGGGACACTGCCAGACTGGGTCACCGAGTGTACAATTTGTTCATTTTATGTGAATTTTAAAGTAATTATTCATCTCAGACTCTCAGAGTCTGAAAGTCTCAGAGTTTCACAGTCTCAGAGTCTCAGTGTCTGAATGTCTCAGAGTCTCTGATTTTTTATACGAATGGTCCCCTTTGCTTGCAACGTCTATCGTGACAAGGGGTGCGAGGATACCGAAAGTACACCCTTTTAGCGATGAGGACCGATCGAGTCTGATCAGGTTGCGCAACCGAGGCATGAATTTTGAGGCGGACTGTAGGCTACATTCTTGCGCCGCGGCAAATAAAACGAGCCGACGAAGACAACATTATTACGGAGCGCTGCCAGCCATTGCTCATGCCCTGCTTCCTTACGTATTTCCATCCTTGTACGTACGTACGCGTACACACAGGGAAACCGCGTACGCCCACACGTACTCGTGATACGTATCGCGGCGCTCACACAGCGACGCGCGCGGAGAGGATTCGCGAGCGCCTGCATAAACAGGCAAATACGAGACGAACAAAGAGAAAAAAGGGACAGAGAGAGAGAGAGAGTCGGAGAGTGGTTCCCTTCCCGGTGAATTCGTATTCCAGCTCGTTCTCCAGCGGTATCGACAATAATTGAGTCTACCCCCGAGTGAAGTAGGCCCATTAATTAGAAACTACTCTCTCGTGTTTCCGTCGCATCGATCACACAACGAATTATTCGCTGTGTGTACACACAGCGTGTGCCCTCTGGTGCGCGCGGCGCGATGAAAAAGCCTCGTCGTCGTCGGAGGCCCGGTTCCCCTCGAAGACGCATCAACGAGCCATCTTCTTAGGCGACGCGTCGCTGACGATGACGCCGTAGCCAATTAACGCTATTTATTGTAATTACCAGAGGAAGCCAAAGTTTTCTTTGTTCCGTCGGAAAAGAGCCTTTACACCTCGCTGGAAACTTACGACTTGCAAGAAATAACCAACAGAGAAAAACTAGTGTTAACGTCGAGTATACCATTCTAACACGAAAGCGTGTCAAGCAGGGAATGCATTCGAGGCACACTTTTGTCCTGTACGCTTACACCTATTTTATAGCTGTGCGGTTTCATTGCAGCTCTCGTGTACGACGCATCACCATAACACGTCATCGCGTCACGCCGACTTCAAGTAGCTCATACAATATTAATTTATCGCAAGACCTGTAAACCGCGGCAGGAATCGTTCGTCTACTCGTGTTCCTGCGCCGCAGCAACCTTTTCTCGAGAAGGTTAGCCGTGAGAGAGCGGATAGATAGATTTATTGGCCAGAGACGATATTCCATAAGAATGTAGGATAATGGTAGCGTACAATAGGAACAGTGTAGATAGCGACCTCGATGGTACAGGCTTTATAAATTAACGTAGGCTGAAGTAATGATATACATTCGAGCGTGGCCTTTTGGCATGATCGTTCAAACACTTTTTAATACACTCTTGTTTAATCTCTGATTCTCTCATTGTTTAAACCGACTGATTGTCGTCAACATCGAGGATAAGCCGAGGATGGAAGTATGTCAGTCGAGCAGAGGAGTCGCGGAGGGGAAGGGGCGAAGCGCAAAACTCGATTCCGCCATGGGCCCTGGAGAACGTACGACGCGAAAATTAAAATTCATATATTCGACGCGACTTGTTTGGTCCCGCTCGAACTTGAAAGAAATTACGAAAACACGGAACGTTGCGCAACGGAGACTCGCGAAATCGTCGAGGAACTTGGAGATAGAGACGCGAATCGGAACGAGAGAACGTATATACTTACGTATAGGGTGTTCCGTTGCGAACAAGCCATCTTAGTATCTTCTTCTCTAGAATTTACAGATTCTACATTCAATTACTAGTTTCTCTCGACGCCAAGACGATTTGTACTTTGATTACTCGTGTCGTTTCCTTCGCTCCAAGTGACAGAGCTGCAAGGATGCCCTGTTCCTCGTGGGTCACACCGTATATCGTTGTGATGGTGATGGTGTCGTTGAAGCTCGCGAGGCCTGAAGTTAAGGTACCATAGCGAAATGTACGAGCAGGTTCAGCAGAAGAGAGAGAACGAGGGAATAAAGTGGCGGAGGGCGCTACAATGGAGTTGGCACGCTCTGCGGTCATAGAATCATGGCTGTCTATTCAATGAGCTCGAAAATAGCCTTCTCCAACAGATATCTCGAGGGGATTCCGTGGACGGGGTATATTTTACGAAGGTGCACGACCCGCTGTACTTCTAATACCCCGTATCTGTATTGTTAAGCGCCAATTCTTTACCGAAATAATATTGGATTTGATGTACCGCACCCTCTAACGGCGTCATCTGGATACGTTCCGATTATCCGAATTTTCGGCTGCCCTGGCAATTCATCGGCCAGGGATACTTATTTTCTCGTGTCGCTTTTATGGCTCGAGTTGTTCTTAACAGGATTTTCAAAAATTCACGTATAGTTTCCTCGCGGACAGGACATCTCGAGATCATAGCCAACTTGTCTTCCGCTAGAAAAATAATAGAACCATAGCTTCCCAATTTTCTGCGACTCCAAAGCGACAATGTCGCCCAATAAGAATGCAAAGCACGTGGGGGACAAGACGGATAGGAAAATTCTCCACCGAAACGCAGCGGCGAGAATTAACTGAGAGCATCAAGAAGAAACGATGGGACGAAAAGTGGCCCATTCGTTTTGTCTGTCGCTGGTACGATGGATCGTGAGGTTCCCGCTGAATATTCTCCGGACTGAAGCATCGCGAGTATTCGATGGAAATTAATCGAGCGTCGAGGAGGAACGGCTCGGGCCGGGAGAGCTGCTACGACGCTTTATCCGTGACTGTAGCGCGACGAATCGCGAAAGGAACATGTGGCGTATTTCGACGAAAATTAACCCTTAGGTGATCACGCTGGGTCCAATAAAAATCTCATTACTTTATTAATTACTCGTTGATTTAATTGAATGAATACTCACCAATACTCATTACTCTTTACTAAAAGAAGGAATACTGAGGTTCACCGTGGGCTCCATCGCATAGTCAAAAATCGTGTGGACGTTCGAGGGTTAAATGCGAGTATCGAGAAAAATGGATGTGCCTTGAGCGGGCGCAATCCTGGTAGGTGTAGAACGTCGATTGGTGGAAGGTGTAGGTAGGGAGCCGAGAGGTAAAAGGGTCGCCCATGAGGTCACTGCCGAAGGAGTCGTAAGAGGGTGAGGAAAGGGGGTGGCGTAAGGTGAAAGCACAAGCGGGGGAGAGGGTTAGGTGAGGAGCAGTACGCGGGGCCGGGGGGTGGGAGGTTGCCCTCCATGAATCACGACACGGAGGCTGATTTAGAGGCCCAGAAGTTACCGGTATAGGTACACTAGCTGCCTTCTGTAACCTCCGCGTGAACCTACCGGTGTACCGTGCGCGCCCTTTACAGATATTATAATCGAGTATTCTTTTTCAATAATTGATCGAGTTCCGCACTGATTTTCTACAAAATAAATATTGGATTATACTCGGCAAGCGAGTAGAAAAATCAGGTTAACGCCTGCGAAGTGGAAGATCGAAATGAATAACAAGTTGGTCGATACGGGTGAACTCGTGAAAGTATCTACCAACTTAAAACTTTGTCTTGACACTGTTGAAGATTAGATAATTTAACATTTGTCGTAGTATTTAATTCTTTAACCTATTCGATTCACAAATTCTATTCTTTGTTTTCATTATCGCTTCACTTTTGAAATTAATTTTTCTAGATTCTTACTGAAAATTCCTGTCACCCATTTCTGGATGACGTGGCGACCAACATGTTAAGAATATAACTCGTAATGTATGGGTAGCCCAAACTGAAAATTAAAAAGAACAGAAAACAATTGTGGTACAGCCCAATATTAGTATTACCTCGAGAAACGACGTACCGAACACACAGATGCGCCCCTGCAGCAGTAGGTTGTACCTGGCCGAGGACGCGAGCGATACCGATGGTACAAGAAAGCAGATAGCGAGATATATCATCGAGCGAGATTATTAAAGTAGGATGGTAACGAGTTGGCTCGGCACCGCCTCGACAAAATCGGCCGAATTAAGACGCAGCGCTATCAGGGCCGAGTCCATGAAACAGACGAATAAATTAGAGGCAGTACCTGCCCATCGAAAGCACGGTACTGATAAATCTCTGCGCGCACGCTCGCGCAGATGCGGACCGCATGTATTTTACATTCTCAATTCGGGATGACCAGATTTATTGGGCTTCAGCAGCCAAACCACCTCCCTCTTTCCAGCGCTGCCTTCCTATTTCTGCGAACGTATAGATTCATTCATTCCTGCGTCGCTGGGCACGAGAAAGGGCGCGCGCGAAAATCTCGATGGTCGTGAAGATGAACCGTGAATATCGCTGGCTCCGACAGTGCCGCGTTTCTCTCACCACTTTTCAGCATACCGTAACGAGAGTTTCATCAACACGACTCTGGACACTGAAAAATGCGTCGTCCACCGTGATAAATTCCTTTTCAAATGGTGTAAATCATTCGTCTGGAGCTTAGGAACGAAACTATATAATATTCAAGAATAAATAAAGTTTTCAAAGGTTCGAATAACTCCACGTCATTTGAAACAAATAAAATACGTAAGAAATTGCTTTCACAATCGATGGGGCATGTGTACAACCTTCAAGTATATCATCCAAGAGTAAGACGTCATACGCAAAGGCACAGGGAGTTACCATGTCAGCAGGTCACCGTATCATTTATCACCCGACTCCGATGCAAAGATACAATCGGAACACTTGCAACACTTACTCTGCAAAAAGAAACGCAAAGGTGGCCGTCGAGGGGTTGGTAACAACGGAAAATAATCGAGCCAGCGATTTGACCTGTTCCATACCTCCCATAACGATCGCAACCTCCCAGTTGCGATCGAACAATACACGGAATACAAAACAGAAATCCATCATGATCCAGGTCACCCGAAGGTACAAGAAAAAGTCGCTTCATTAAAAACCGTCGATAAAACAATGACACCTCCGCAACACGCCGATAGTAGATCGAATGTATAAATTGCGCCCGGGCACGTTGAAATGTGGAGGGATCAGACGGGGGGATAAAGGCGGGCGAATCGAGAGACAGAGGAGGACGGAGTCATGAATGATCAGAACGATGGAACGAGAGGAAGAGGAATGCTCGAACGTGATAAAGGGAGAGAGGAGAGACGAGATAGGGGGAAAGGATCATGCACGCGTACCACGAGGGTACGAAACGGGGATGCGAGAGAGGAAGAGAGAGCGAGAGGGAGCAGCAGAGTAAGTGTTAGTGGCTCGTCGCTTCTCCATTTCAAGCCTAAGCGCGGCCATTCATCAGGATTTCGGCGCGCAGACGTGCTTTATTACTGCTCGGTCGAAATTGCTATCCTACGACTCCATTCCGGCCTGCGAGCTTGCATGCGCCGCTTCCCCGACGAGAGCCTCTCTCGCTCTATTCCTCTCCTACCGTTCTTTTCTCTCCAAGCATAGTCAGGGTAATGCATTAGAAGCTCATATAAGGTTCAGCCACGCGCTCGCGGTCGAAACTCTTAACGGAGTCCCGACCGACTCGATAGGATTCGCGCGACTCCCAAATATCGCCATAGCAGTGGCAATATGGTGGTAACGTATGAATTCAGCAACTCGAAACTAAGAATACTCCTCGAGAATTTCTCCTCGTGAAAAGCTTACGTGGTCTGCGGGATTCTGCTGCGCCACGTGACTTTCGAGCGTCCCGCCTGTTTGCGATCCGCGCTTCCTCACTGTTTACCGAGATCGTTTCCAGAGGGTGCGAGTCGAGGGTAATTAAATCGGATCGAGTACATTTTTTCTCCAGTTGAACATTACAAACAATTCTTATCGTTTCCGCCACGCTGACGGCGTCGGCCAGGCGTGTTTCGTCCTTTCTGCAGAGTCTGTTGGTTTTTTCAGTGTCGGTAATATTCCCGAATAAGTGGGGAAACTCTTATCTACCTAAGTGCATTACCAGAACCGCATACATTACTCCCTTACGCCCGTTCGCGTGTATTGGGCGCATACAGCCGCGTGAAGGTTTACGAGGAGGTTCTGAACCAGAATATTTTAAATGTATGCAAGAACACGTTCCGCCCCTCTCCTAAAGCAACCACTGCGAAGTAATCTCCCTTTCATCGTCATGAAGAACTGACTCGTGTCGTTGCCCGGTATAAAAGCGCCCGCCTACCATCTAACGTCCTCTCAGCGTCGAACAAATTACAATATTATGCTGGAAACTAATGGAACCCGAGGTCTAGTTAAAAGAAACGCCAGGATCTATGAGAAAATGTCGCCGGTCCTTGCCAGACGACGACGACGCGATCGCGATCTAGACCCCCTGATAAATTCCTCGGAACACGTTCCATCGTCAACCCCCGAACTCCGAGCGTTGCTATCGACCAGTCTACTTTTTCGATACGGCCAGGTGTTGCAGACATTTTTTTGGAAACTTTGATAAATTCTGTAACGCAGTATATCAACAGTCCCACTAGGCTTTGCACACACAATAAATTCCAAGTCTATCTCTCGTAAACAAGATGAAATAGGAGAAACGTTCGCGTGGACTTCTTTCGCTGTTTTCGAGTCGTGCGTCGATGCCTGAAATATTTCCCATACATTGCGTACGTACACAGGATGTCCATGCTTAACTTATCACCCCACCCCTGGCCTAAGTATCGTATCTTGTAAACACAGCGGGTACGGCTCTCGTGTGACAGACTGTACGTCGAACCGGGCTCGAGGAAAGCAGATAACCATGTATTCCGGTGCGGCGCCGCGAAACCGAGGGAACCGATGAAAACTCGCGGATATTCGAATGGACGTAGCCGTCCTGGGCACCCAGGAAATCGGGCGAAAAGCCGCCTCGGAGGAGCAGCGACGGGACGGCGGCGACGTCGCGTGACCACTGAACCATCCTCCGGTGATGTCCACGCTGGAAACGGTAATGTGACAGCGGCCGCATTTCGCAGCCATCGTGGCCGACCGCGATCATAATCGTAACTTCGAGCAGGAAAACGTGGAACTGGGACGAGGCAAGGCAGAAACCGGCGCTAGCACCCACCAGCGATATAACGACGTTTCGCGAGCAACCGAAGAAAGACGAGCCCGACCAACCCCCTTGGTTCGAGTGCTCCTTCCTCTATTTTCTTCCTATCCTTCTGTTTCGCCGTCCGCTTTTCCGCCGTTGCCTTTAGGAGGAACCAACCGGGTGAAGAATAAGACACCAGACACATATTTTACACCGGGGCTCTTCACCGCCGGAGAATACCGTGCGCGAGCGAACGGTGATGTCGCGTTCTGAGTTATCGTCATATAAAGCGACGCGCCGAAATGTAGATGCGTCTTCGATGTTCTCAGAAGACCGACCAGAAGAGGACCGTCTTCTGTTTCTATAGAAGGCTAAGTGGTCTTAGAAAATAAACGGCAAAATAAAACACTGAAAACGTTAAAAGAATATATACTCTGGTTGGATCAAAATAAAATAGCAAATAAAAATTAAGTAAAGCATAGTAAGATAATAAAGACGAAAGCTTTCCCGAAGGATCATAGTTGTCCGCAATTATTTCGTCGAAAAATTATCCCAAGAGGTGCGCTACGAGTTAAGGCGAACGCCTCCTAAAAATTTGAAGACTCCTCGCACAAGTTGCGTAACTTGTAAATCGTCCTACGAATCCACAATTGACCGTAGAGATTTGATTGCGTAAGACGCTTCTCCAGAATGCGATGTTACGTCCTATCGCTATACTTTCCCGCGAGTTACGTTACCTTTCCGCGTCGCTCGAGATCTCGGATGAAATTCCAGTCTATTTTAAACGCAGTCGAGGCACGGATATTCTATCCACGATACAATATAACGATAATATAAAGCGGAGATACGATATAAAATCCAATTCGTGGTAGCTTTATGTTAGCAAAATTCAGTCGGTACGTTTATTAATATGCAAGGGGAGCGTTGGCCGAGATGACATAATCTCCAAGAAAAAAGAAAAGAGAGTCGCGTTGCACGACCCGAGCCGAAATTAATTCTCGATCGAACGTTTCGACCGGAGAGCAACCGCGGGTCCGTGGAAAGAAATATTAAATTTCGCCGGAGCGGGATCGGTATCGAAGTCACGAAGTCAAGAATACGGCAAAGACTGATTTACCGCGGCGCAACGTCAGCCACGGATGAATTATTCCCGCGACCGCAGCCTGTTTTAGCGACTCCGTGGTTCGCCCTGCCGCAAAAAAGGAAAAGGTCCTTAATAACAGGTCTCCGGTATTGAACGTTTCGCGCGTCTTATCGCGGGACCAATTCGATTTCCCTCCCCCTCACACACTCCCTCCCCTCCGGGTTTCACCCTCTGCCGGTTTGCTTACCTCGCGCAAACCGCCACCCACGCTTCTCTATCGGAAAGTTTTTGCCGTGTTGGTGGGTCGGACGGGTCATCCATCGTGGCGGGCGTAGAGGAACAGAGCCGTGGCGCGAAAGAAGTGCGAGGAATGTTAATACGAATATTATGATTTATCGACGGAACGTCCGTCCCTGGATAGGCAAAGTAAGGGAGAGACAGAAGGGAGGGTGTACCGTTCGGTGTTCCAGTCCGCGTTCGTAGGGGTTGGCAAAATGAAGAAAAAGAAGAATAAAAAGGTGGAAACCCCGGGGGTACCCGACAAGCACGCACCAACACGAACGGGAGCGAGCTTGATCCACACGGACACCACCGAGCGTGTAACGTGGGGCGAGGCGTTTTTCTTAGTCCGCCTGAGCCGCCGGAGATTTATTCCCAGGTCCCGCAAGACAAATGGTGAGATTGTGTCCAAAATTTTAACAGCGCATTTGGGTGAACACGTCCCTGCGCCGCGAAGATACCCACCCACCCCCCTCAGGGCCCCTCCACGGCCGTACAACTGGTATAAAGGATAAGGACAAACGGGGGAGGAATTGTCAGGAACGAGGGGGTGTGCCGCGGAAAGTGTTTCGTTGTCGCGAGGGAGGAGTAAGGGAAGAAAAGAAGTTTTCTAGTTATCCCTTCGGCGAGAATGCGGTCCCGAAACTCCTTGCACGGTTTGTGACAGAATCGAGCCGTGAAACGAGATCTCCGAGAAAACTGCCGGTCGGGGACAGGGTTTATCCCAATTATTGGCTTTCGATCAGCTTTCCCTGCCGTTTTACGTGCTCGGTTTCGCACGATGATCCGGCGTGCTTCCGTTCTCCGAAGCTCCCGAACGTTCTAATTTAAATGAAACTGTGTAAGTGTAAAGCGTACGAGAAGCAATGTTGATGAAACGCATTCGTGGGATATTTGCAATGAAATATTAATAAACAGCAATGGATTTTTGGCATTTTGATGGACGGACCGTAAAATTCACTCGTAAAGCGCTGTCCTACCGAGATATTAATCCATTAAATTCGACTCGTCCCTCTCCGAGGTTGTATATTAATTTAAAGAATGTTGTCGTGCCGGCACCGTACCATATATGAAATTTTCCCACCGGAAAGGGTAGAAAATAACGAGCATTGCTCGGCCTGTATCCAGAGGAGACGGGAGAGCGTGCTTAGCGTGCCCGACCACCAATTTCGTCGGCGTATAAATAATATACTGAGGGATGATCTTCCAGATCTGGACACCACCCTCTTCTACGGAATTAGATTTCCTATCTATCTCGAGCACGCGCGCGCGCAACCCTGGCCTCCGTACGTTCTCGGGGTTTTTATTACTTCACGGCAAGAAACGGAATTGCCTTCCCTCCATCTTCGCCCCGGTTATTCGAGGAATCGTCTTCGTTTCTTTCGTAAACGGGGTGGTTGATTTCTTTCCGTCACAATAGGCGTGACGCGAATGAAATTAAGATTTTGCCATTCGATGTCCGCGTGAAAATAAACATCTTTATCCAACGAGCATTTATTCGAAACTGAAATGTTCTCGACTCTTTGCATTGTAGCGATAGGCTGTTGTTATCAAGTAACAGAAATCGTATTAACCCTTTGCGATTCTACGTCGAGTGAGGCTCGAGAAAAACGATACTGAAATCAGAAAATTCGGAGTGCAAAGGGTTAAAGATATGAAAGAAACGTTTTGCAAAGAAATGAATAAGTCTCCCACGAGCAAGAAAAATTCGTAAATGTTTTTTCTGGGGACCGTGAGGAATCGCGATGCGGCGACGGGGATAAAATGCGACTCCGATCTTTCTTTGGTCTATTCTATAAATAAAGCTGCCCACCCCTTACTTTAACTTAGTGCCGGTTCGCGACAATGGCAATAAGAAGAACGAGAATCAATGTTGGGCATTGGTAAATGAAGACGAAGCGTTCCTGGGCTTTACAGTTCCTCCCCATCGAACCACGGGAAGATGCACCGAGGCTGAGTGCCACGTTGACAGAATAAAGGGGATAGAGGCTGGGAGGAGAGGGAGAGGTTGCTAGGATAGGGTTGGAAGCTGGCAGCGAGCAGGAGAGGAGGGGAAGACGTACAGGTTCGGAGATAAACGCACGCTGCGTTCAATGAAGTCGGCTATAAAGGTGGTCCCAGGTTTCGTTCTCTGGCACAGATAGTCACGAGATTCGGAGGGGTTAAGGGCTCTCGTATACGTCAGGGGTGAATCAAGCCGATAGGCCTGCACGATCGTCAAATTATCCGCGCGAAATCTCATTCCGTTCTTCCCTATCTTCGGAGCTATCGAATATATTCGTACCTTAAATTTCTGGAACGGTTGTAGAAGAATTACATTCTCGTTTGCTTGAATAATTCCCGAGGAGGATCAAGAACTACGGGTCGAAACGCACAAGTTTCGAAGTAACGAGACGGTAAATGATGTATGGATTTCATCGGTTCGTGTTTTTGTTCTCAAACGTGTAACTTTTCGAAACACGAACCATCGATCTTTGGATCCGCGATTTATCGACAGAAGAATAGTTGAGTTCTTTCATCGAGTTTCATTCACGATGGACGCGTATCGGCGAAGACGGAAGGCAGTCTAGACAAAGGGAACCCGAGGAACGCTTTATTGGCGGGGTGGTGAGACTCGGACCCATCCCCCGTCCCCCGGCTGCAATCTCTTTCCTTTGCTCGCGTAACCAATTCTATTCAACCCAGTCCTATCGATCTCTTTTTCTAAGCCGGTTCACTGATACCGATTGCGCCAGCGACGCTGTCACCTCGTCCATAAACCAACCCGACGGGGCCGGCACAGTTTTAAGTTTTACGCCATTTACAAAATGAGTCGCCATTATTTTTGCCGGGTGGATTTATCGCTACATACATTTGGACCGAGCGACAATCCAATTTATGTGGGAGTCCCGTAATAGTCTGCCACCGCAACGCGAGAAACCTCCTCCCCCTCCAACCCCCGTCGTCGTCCTCTCCTTTCTGCTTCGGCTTTTCCTCTTCCGCCCTCCTATCTACCTCCGCGCCCTCACCGCTCAACCACCCCCCTCCCTCCCCACCTCCTGAGCTGCACTGATTAAATAAAAGAACAAATGGAGGTGACTCCTAATTAGTGCACTACTTCCTTGCATTCTTGCTCCCTGTGACCAACGACCTCCCGCGGATTAGTTGCAGTCGTGCGTTACGTCGACCACGATGTTCGGACTCGGCCCTTCGTTCTCCCTTCTGTAAATTATTGCTCCGTCCCTCCTCCGACGTCACCGTCGATCTCATTTTTAATCGAAGGAAGAAGCATTGCGTTTTCGAAAACGGTTGTCGAGTGGTCCTCCTAGAGTATCCGCAGTCCGTAGAAACGATAGGGGTACCGATTAACTTTTACAATTTTTAAAGTTCAATTGTCGTAAATTAAGTATTAGATATACTTGCAATTTTATTTTATACTAATAATCTATTGTCTCACCATAATTTTCTATTAATAACCTCGAGAGTCATGGTTTGTCACCTAAGGAGCCGGTGCTATTTATCCCGCGAGATCGGGGCTTAATTGAGAATGATAAATAGCGGGTTATGTTCACGAATCTACCCGATATTAATTAAGATCTATTCGCTCCGGAGGAACCAGTTTCTTCGTACCTGAACCGAAGAGGTATCGCGCGCGTTCTACCAACTCCTGAAAACGATCAAAAATCGTCGCTTCGGTCCTAACCGATTAAATCAACCGGAATTACACCGAAAACACGAGTGCGCGAAATATTTGTCCTCGTCAGCGGCAATTTCTACGTTCGTCCAAACAGCGAGCCGGCATTTTCGGCTGACTATTTCGCGCGTAGATTTATCGCGAAATTTACGATGTAACGGGGGCGCAATTTCGGTATCAGCCGCGGACTCCCTCTGGCTCCGGTGAGTTCAATTTAAAAGTGGGGGTTCGCGAAATTTGAAATTCCCTAATTAGAATTTAGAACGTGCCCAATTCTCTGGCTCTTCAGAGCAAAGTTTCGAGATCGCAGAGGTGAAGGGATAATAAAAGACCCCTCTCGAGATATCGCAACGTTGTAGATACTGATGAGGGCTGGGGAAATCAGACCGAAAACGATACTCGCTCCCCGTTACATCGAATAACAGCGAAAGTTGAAGACGAAACACGGAAGAACGTATTAAATTACAGCTCCCATCCGGAATACGGTCGTGTTTACCGGTCTAGTCAGGAAGCTTGCTTTCGCGAGTCATCGGTCACCGGTGTGTGTGTTTACTCGAGATGATCGAGAGCCGGATCAGGGAAAAGCGTATAATACGGCGGAAAAGGGCGCGGGGGTGGAGAAGGGAAAAGTTGGAGTACCCGTGGGGACCGGAGAAACGAGGAGTATCGGACGATAGCGAGTTACAGGAGGTTGAGGAGGGCGGGAGCGCGGCTGCGTCTGAGCTGCTCGCGATCTATGGCTCTCCTTTCTAACCCCCCACTATCCACCCTTTCATCCCTTCTCCGTGGCTGGTCTCGAGCTAGCTGGAAGGAATTTTTTGTTCGTGGCCCGCTTGTATCAAATTACGATAAATATTGCGGTGCCGACGTGCATCCCCGCCGCTACCGCCGACGCCGCCACCGCCGCGACTTAACGTCACGGAGGAAAGAAAATCAACGCGTTCGGAAGGCGTTCCCGAACAAAATGGACGATCGCTGGTTCGGGGTTGTTAGCCCGAGTGTCTTTTACGGAAAGGGGTCTTCCATCGGGGTTACATTCGAGGGATCGAAAGGGGTGCGACCGACCTCCTGGCACCCTCCATAAGCGGGGGGCGGGTGCGAGTCGGGGCCCGCGACGTCCCGCGATTCGAAACGCTGTCTTCCTTGGTTGAGAGGGAACGCACGTCATGCAAATGACGCATGATTTACGAACCCGTCCAAAGAACAATACGGTGCCCAAACGGCTGGATGGTCCACGATTAGTTAAATTGTACGTTCTGTGTTTAAAATCGATAAACCGAAGATTCGTTTCAGATTTACGACTACAAAAGAGCGGTAAGTCACGGAGCGTCCTAGGGCAGACCTCGAAATCGATTACACGTAACGAATCCGAGCAACTCGCGCAACAATGAGACTCCATTGAAGGGAGATTTAATAAACCCTCCTGACCGAAAATGAAAATGAACGCGGGCGTAACCAGGTCGGTGTATCAGTCCCGGAGAATAGTCCTGGAAAAGAATGATGGAGGCAGTTGGAGCGATGGCGAAGGTGAGCAAAGAAAAAAGGAGGGTGTAGGAGGTCCAGGTGAGAGACGAAGAAGGAACCTCCCCCTCCCCACCCATCCCCGCGCGCGCGAACGACTCCGGATGATTCTCTGGAAAGAAGCGTGACGAGGGTATGTGGAAGCGAGTATTATGTATAACCAGGAGGAAAGTAAATATGTGCCCGGGCCGATGGTGTACATAGGTGGGGTAACCACCCCCCATCCAGTTGCGTGCGAAGGATAGAAAGCACGAAGCAGGGGAGGTTCGACGGGGTTGTGGGCGTTGGATCCGAGGGATGGTGGTAGCGGATGAGGCGAAAGGAGATACTGCGAAGGACGGAAAAGGATCGACCTATCCGGCAGACGGGGTTGCGGGGCAAAGGGAGAAAGAGAGGCGGCTAGGGGGACAGGTAGTGGGGGCTGACAGAGATGAATTCGTTTCATTTCACGCTGGGAAGCTCTCGCGTTCCCCGCGTCCGATGATTTACTGGGCTACAATGTGGTAACCCATGATTTATCGCTACCAACACGCCGCCTCGCCACTACGCCATACCTGGCCACCATGACTACGTATGCGTTGGGTCCGTGTGTCCAGAGAGAACTTTATACTCTTTCTCTGTTTTTCGCCCCGTCGTGCCCGATCTTCTCTCCCTCTCTCATCTGCGAGCGCTATCTCTCGCGTATTTGAGCGTGTCTTCCCGCGCTGAGTGGGAGGAGAGAGAAAGGGGGTTGAAGACTCTCATGGCCAAGAGTCGTTGGAATATATGCTATCCACCTACCTACGTATCGCACGGCGAACGACGATGACGTCGTCGTCGTAGTCGTCGTCGGCGGCGGCACCTCGCCGAAGCCCATGATTCCACGCTCCCGCCACCTTTATTTATGCGCGAGAAACTCTCTTGAACGTTCGTTCGTCGCCGGCGCAGCTCGCCTAGCGAGCGATCCGTCATTTTCAATGCGTGCTTATCTGTGAATTAACTATCGAAGTCACTCCCGGCACCGGGTTACCACCGCTAACCGATAAATTGCCAAGGACCGAGCGAGCTAATCATTAACTCGGCATTTTCGAATTGATCTATCGGCCGCGGCGCGCTATTATTCCGCGCCGAGTCGGGTGTCGCTCCAACCGGCACCCGTGCAAACGAAATTAACCCAACGTCGTTCTGCTCCGCGGTATGAGCTTGTTTTCTTTCGAACCGGTCCCGATCGACGCGTCCAACGACGATTTCTTCCGGCAGCCGGCTCGACTCGATCGAATTAACGGACCCCTGCTCTCTACGCGACGCTCGCGAGCCAGCTCGGTGTCCCCTCGAGCTCTTTGTCCGGAAGTGGTGAACCTTTCGAACAATTTTTAAAATTAACGTACCCGAACATGTCGAGTATCGTTTGGCAGAGTTAGAAAACAAAAAGAAAATGACGAGGAAAAAGTTGAACACCATACAGACAAGGAAACGGAACTTCGAAACATTTGTCACCGTGTCATGTCCTCGCCTAAACTAAGCAAATTGTGTAAGCAACACTCGTCCCCGTTAGTTAAAAGAGGGGCGATATTACGGTGGCCTGTTTCTGGTGAGACGCCCTGTAGATCGGCGTAATCCGTGGCGCGCGCAGCTTTTTTATCGACGCGGTAAGTATAACGTCTCTCCGGCCTCTCAAACTTCCCTTCGACGAATCTCGATGTCAGAGAAAGAAGACGGGAGGGGAAGAAGTTTGATCGTGAATCATGTCCTCGGGTGGAGAGAGGAAAGCATTTTTGCGAAACGCTGGGAGAGATCGAAGGATTTTCCGAGTATCGTCCCGTCCAACGTCCTTGGCCCGTGGAACGGCGAGAGGGGGAGGAATGGCTACGATTAAACGGGCCGAGGATTTGCTTGTTGTTTACAGCGGCCGAGCGAAGTTTACGCGGCCGAGATAAATTTCGCGGCAAGGTGGCTGCGGGCGCTCGAAACACCGTCAGGATCAGCAAGATCCCTAATGAATCTGGCCGAAGGACCACGCCGGAGGAGTTGGCCTCTCCACTTTTCAGAGGGTGCAGCGAACTTTAGCGCGGTTGCTGGTCCCCGCGGTAGCTAAGACTTGGGTTTCGAGTTTCCAACGAGCCGGGGATACCTTACAAGGTATCGTTCCGCCTTCCACGAACTTACGACCGTTTGCAATTACCTACACTTATAACTGTACGAAAGCTACGGATTCTCTGCGGTGTCGGCAGTCCGCCGCGCGTTCCATCCGCGCAAGTATTCGCCAAGTTACTGTTATTCTTGCAAAGCTCGAGGCGCGTAAATAACTTGGACGGCCCTCGGACATGGCCGGGCAAGGTTTATGGGGACGGAGTCACCCCTCGCTGATGAAGGGAAAAACTACCTCGCTACGTGTATCCGTTTCCGAGAAACTGCCGCGGGAATCCATATTTGGCTATGTTGGTCGAACCAGGTGCCATTACATCTTCGAAGCGGTGTCTTTTCATAGGAGTCAAATTTTTGCCTTTTGCTTTATACTTGCCATAATCAAGTATAAAATTCCTTGCGCACTTTCATGAGACGTGTCTGACTCGTGCTTTTCATGTTCGACTCAAATTCTGTACCACGAGGTTAAACCACAGCTTGACGACGGTATTGAATTTATATAAAAGAGAGGAAGTAGCTTTTAATTTCTACAATTTCTTTGCACTCTCGTGCGATTAACATCGGTCGAAGGTTCGGGTTTGGGAACGAAACGACGACCACACTGCACAACTTCCGGGTCTCTCGTCGAGGTCGGTAAGCGCGCGATAATAGCCACGGGCCGAGCAACTTTTGCCGCATTTTGTCGTCCACGGGCCGCACAGTTATAGTTCCATATTCCCGTCCACCAGGTCCATTTTGACCATGATGGTCGCGATACGGTCGCGTTACGGTTCACCGAGCGATTTGACGCCGAGAGTCGTAGTCTTCGTGGTCCGGCCGCGGACGGAACCGCAAACGGACGTTAATTCGCGCTTCGCTTCGTGCTTGTTCACTCTAGAAAGCCAACCATGTCGAAAACTTTCGTTGCAGCCTATAACACAAGTTTGGAAATGAATCGGTAAGTGAAATTAAATCGAAACGAACTATGTTTTATCGAGTACATTTTAAAAGGTAGCCTCTCGCAACAGAAAACCCATGTCGTCGAGGCTCGTCTCCGCTCGCGAGCGAAATGTTAATCCACATTAACCAGCAAAGCGGCCCCGGGAGGATTTATTTTCTCGTCGAGGGGCCCGCGGAGCGTCTCAACGCGACCAGGTGAAACGTACACCACCACAAATCACTGTTTCTTTGGCGTGTCATTCGATATTTCCACGGCTGAGGCTCGCGGCGGTTCGAGGGGCCTGGAAGAGCGTCGCGCGAAAATTTCATAGGGTCGCGATGCAGCCGCGGCGGCGATGGAAGTCGGTGCATTTTTTCCGCGGTTTAATTAATCGGCGGTCGAGCATTCCGCGTTGCGATATCTCAAACGCGGAAGCGTTATATTCCGTTGCGTAACTGCGTAACGCGATATATTTCACCGAATAACGAGCCACGGCGGCGAGCGTGCCTCGACGCTGAACGCCGCGCGCGCGTGCACCGCCGCGATGCTTATGATTTGTGGGTCCGTGCAAGTTCTAGGCATCCATCACATTTAGCGGTCGTGAAACGAGAGTCGAGTTGTAAAACACGCCGGCCAAATGAGAATATACGTGGCGGAAGGAGTGTCCCGGGATCGTCCCGTTGCGGGAGGGTAAGTTGTAGGTGGGGTGGTACGCGGCGACGGGGGTGGATGCACGCGTGCCCCTAGACTCCGGATTTTATAGGGCCGTTAAGTTAGCTCGACGATTTTCCAAATTCGCGTGATTGTCTTGTCGTGGCAAGCCGGCTATTAAATGGCACGGAAAATAAATATGCTCTACGATCCCCGTCTTATACGGGCGCGTCCTTCCGCAGGAATACGTTCAACGCCACGTCAACGTTTTATCGTTTCCCCAATTTTACCCTACTTTCCTCGAGAAAACAATTATTATAACTTCCTTCGTGAAATCCAAGTCCATCGGTAGTCTGCTATCGCTACCGTAACCCTGACTTCCGGCTTGATCGCGAAAACGCTTATTTTCAAATGGGTCGCAAACGCTTCCGCGACGAAAGAGATTCGCTCCGTGTCACCGCGTGAAAGTCAATGCCGCGTTTATGCGGTTCCGCGACGCGCGTCAACCGCGTAGATTTTCATTCGTGATCGATCGTACGTGAATGCGTACGTCGAATGTTGATCGCAGGTTTCTATTGAAGTCACGACTCTTGGTGGCTCGGATCGGTATGATTGGACAAGAAGTTATAAATTATTGAGGCGCCGCGATCGAAACGATTTTCTACAAATAAGGCAACTAAACATAAGCGAAACACAGTCTGTTTGTTATACCAGCTGCGCATAGTTTCTGGATACGATCGATAACCACGTACCGGGTGCCCCGATACAAGCATCTCCATTATCGCTGAATTTGCAGGAAACAACAAGAGATAATCGCTGATCGTAGACGAGATGTGAGTTTCGGAGTCATTGAGAAACTCTCCCATAAAAAGGAGAAGCTTCTTGAACAAGAGGAATCGCGAGATAAAAGTTAAAGGAGATATCGAGGAAAATTCACAAGCTTCAAAAGTTAGTTGCCGCGAAAGAGGGTGTAGCCCCCCACTGACCCACTTGTCTACTCTCCCCCTAACGCGTATTAATAGCCGGATCGTGGAATCCAACGGATAATGCTTCCCATTCACGGGATTCCAGAGTATCATCGGGCGTCAAAAAAGAGCCCGCTCCCCGCGGAAGTTCCTAATTTCAGGAGAAATACGTTTAGTCGTGGCGCGGGTGCTTTACGACGGCTCGCGATGCAACGGCGCTCTCGCAACAGTCCCGAATGCTCGAGTACGCGCGTTTCTATACGTACACGCGCTGTATACCGTTCACTGTGTGGGGCCACGTGTGTATGTACACGGAGGAGAGGATGCGGCGTATCTGCTGCCTCGATCTACTTCCTTATCGCAGCGAAATTGTCCTGGCCGCTGTGGCAGGTCCCCAGCCTCTTCCTTCCCCGTGAAAGAGGAAAAGGGGAAGCAAGAGAGACGCGCAGGAGAAGCAGAAGAAAGGGTAGGAGAGATCGTACATTACCGCACGCGAAAAAAGACCATCTACAGGACGTTTAATTTCCGAAGCCCTTCCGCCAGCCTCCATTCAAGGCATCTACGAATCCACGGCCAGGGCATGAATCCTGTCATTCAGCTACCTCCCCGCGCTGCACCCCTTTTTCCACCACTGTGTACCCTCTTCAGAGTTACAGCTGCGGGGCACGACGGTGAAAAGCGTGGTCGCGGGCAATCTTCCCTCTGATGTCCCCCTCGACCCTCTGCTATAGAACATTTCACTGGAATGGGGAGTCGAGAGCGCCGAAAAGGACACGATACCGTCAGCTCGCGGTCCTTTGTCGACCGTGAGGGATAGCTTACCTTCCGCGAGCTCTGTGACGCTGCCAGGGGTGAGATCACGAATATTGCGGATGGCTTTCGGACAGTTTTCGATTCTCCTCGAGCACTTGGTGGAAAGGAAGTAGTAGTTCGAAACTGCGTAACCCTTAACACTAAACCTGCGGACGTTTATTTGTAACTATTTCTATCGTGATAGGACAAATGAATAGTTTTAGAGACACTTTTTTCAATGAAATGCAAAAATATTTTACGACTAACTAAATTGAATAATGCATTAAACAATTGTATGTCATTCATATGTAGCATATAAGAACTATACACAAAAATTTGAAAACGGTAATTTGATGGAAGATGATTTAGAAACATTTTTCTCCGCCAATGTTTATGTCAGTAGCGTCACTGCTTTCACCGTGATCTCATCGAGTTTCACGCCTAGCGATATTCGCGACACGTCGGGCTGATCGCGTAAATCTTGGTCTTAATTCGGTAAACAGTGAACGTCTTGGATCGGACCCCCTAGCGACCTGCCGCGTTAAACAGCCCGTAAAGAAAAGGCGACAGCAATTATTCCCCCTGTGCCGACGTCTGTACGCGCAATCAGGCTAATCCCGCAGACCGACAACGAAGGCTTAGGCCCCCTCGAGAACTTACACGCAAGCGTATTTGTCAGGGGTTGTTGGTTGAAGAAGCGGAGCAGTGAACCGTGAACGATCCTCTGCTTGGAGCAATACGACAGTCTCGGATCAGTCGCAGTAATGATTTTAGCTGAACGTTACAAGGCTGTCGAGCAGACAACAGCATAGGATAACTTTCTAGTCGGAGGAACACCGATTTAACCCTAGTCTCATTGGGGTGGGAATTTATGATTTAGCGAAATCTCATTTTTGTATTCAAACTTTTTAAATACGTAGAGTTAATATTTTTGTAAAGGTTCACACAGCAATAGCGGGAGAACTGGCAATAAACCTCGATTCTCTGGTCGCTTTTAAGAGGTAAAATCGGGTACGAGGGAGGTAGTTAAATCAGGTAACCATCGAGGTAAAACCGACACATCTTAATTTCCTGTCAAAATATTGACAACCGAGCACCCATTAGCATTATGAACGACTCGCAGTGGGTCAGTACCGGTTGGCCGGCTGTTTAGTTATTGTTTCCGCCACAGATTATAGGGATGGGGTCTTTATTGCCCTATGACGGTAATATAGGTATACCCGACTCACCGATACACTCCTCCCGGCTCACCTATACACTCGCGCGTAGGCTTGTGCAAGCTCGCACCTGTTGGCGCCTGCGATTATGGCCGCAATAACATTCCGTCAAACTGCGAACACGTACCTAGACCTTCTAACCCAACCTAAGCCGTCTGGAAACATTTCGAGAGCCACGTGGCCAAAGAGCCACCTCTATCCTTCCTTTTTTCAATCATTCCTCAATTAATAATGAATCTAACCGTAATATACGATATATGAAAATCTTGAGAACGTGACCGAACACCTCGGTGTCTACTTTCCAGATGTTATTTGTTTATTTTGACGGATACACGGTACCAGGTGCGTGCCGTTGGGGATTCTGACGCGGAGAGAGAGCAATAGTCCCATGTAATTCGGTAGGGACTAATAAAAGGCTCCGTGATATATCTTCGCGGCAAACTTTTTTTTTTCTGCCCTACCAGCCCGTTCATATTTATTCCGCGTGTTCGCGTGTTTTTGCGGACTTTTTCGGAGCTAATATTGTCCGGCGAAAACAAACACGCGAAACAGAAAGGAGACCCGGGCTACGATTCATTGATTTTACGTCGCGGCATTATTTATCGTCCAATATATCGGGCTTGTCGATACCATTCGTTGCGTCATGCGCCATAATAACGGTATCTTCTTCAAAATTGTTCATTGGCGAAACGGGGAGAACGGGGGAGACGCCCGGCAGGAACGCTCGGCCCGCTTTAAATTCTTCAGCAACGCTGACGAACGAACGTACGCGGATGATATACGCCCCGGCGAGCGAGCGGGCAACATCGAGCAAGGGTACGGTACACCTCCGGCCTCTAAATTCGCCCGACGAGTTGGTTGAGGCTCGATTTAAATTTGCCAGAAGTGGAATTGCCCGCGTGGCGAAACACAATTTCGCGGCGAGTTCATTCTCCCGGTGAATTCGAATTAATGCGACGACGTACGAATTGACTTTCTGAGTTATTGCCCCGGGCCACCGAAGCGACCCTTCGGCGACCGTGCTTGCCTCTAATGAAAAGAATTTTCGATGAAATTGTCGGCGCGACGACCGATGAAGCCCGCGACGAGGAACATCTTCGTCGCGAACCTCATCGATCCGAAACGGAGCGGAAAACGCGGATGAACCACGCTGTCTTGACGAGGAAGTAACAGCTGGCCTGTTTTCGTACATGAATATTGTTTATTTCCTCTAATTAACTAGTCTTAATGTCTGTATCGCGTAAAATCTACGCTATTATAAAGAAGAAAGTCGCCGACGCCACTTACGATATTAACTTATATTTCCCATTTGGTGCTAATTTGTACGCAAATTGATATTGGAAATTGTAGCTTGACCTATAATTATATGTTAAACCGGTACCTGTTACCGAAAACAAATTAATTCGTTACGAGTCTTTTTTTTAAATGTAAAGTGAGGGGTAGGATGGAAGCAACCGGTTCCCTATCTGGTACCTGTCTGTTTCAAAAATTATGGCTTACTAAAATAATGAATGCGATTAGGAAGAGGAAGCGAAACGATATCGGTCGGTAAGCTTTTACGATTTGACGACTGGAAAAATTCTGTGTTCGGTTTATGAAGTGTGACGGGCAGTCCCGTTAATTTTTCGATTGACGAATCTCCATTTATCTCTGGATGCTCGCTAGTGATACGTGCAATTAAAAGAAAACAAGGAGGAGGCCGGCGAGAAGGGAGGAGAGCGATGAAAAAAAAACGCTTTACGCGACAGTCCAGGAACGAAGCGTCTGCGTGAAAACAGGAAAGCGGCAAGAGATAAGGGAGTAATTAAATTCGCATACTCCTTGCGCGTCGATAATTCGCGCAGAGGCAGTCTCGCGACTCCGGTAGCGGTGAGAAAGAGAGAGAGAGAGAGAGTGTGAGCGGGGGAGAGTATGGAGGGTACGCGGTGCGGCCACCACGTGGTTGCACAGAGAATCGAGCATGTGTGCGGAGGAGCGGCCACAAATCACCATTACTCGATGTGTATCGCGACGCTATATAATTATACCTATAACGCCAAGCACCAGGTAATGGCTCAATCCTGCATGTGCATGCGATGATAACCAGGCCTGAAGGTGGGCCACTAGGTGGGGTCTCAGCTGCGCGCGAGATTCAAACCGGTCGCGTTTCATTGGCCCGTTCACGGTCACGTGCTCCGTTACGTCACCGTGGCCATCCTCGTGAGTGCTTCGAGTTCGCCAGCGCGCGCGGAACAGAGCGAGAGAAGGAGTGAACGAACGGGGAAGGGAGAACAGACTGAGACATCGAACCTTGGCGAGAACGAGAGTACCGACCCCCAGAAGAAGGAAGACACCAACGCCGTTCTCGTAAATAAGGATAGACCAAGAACGACGAAGACGCGACCGATAGTCGTAGGAAGAGGAACGAGGTTAGAGAGGACGGAACGGAGCGAGACGGAAGGAGAAAGAGACAACAGGCCTATACCCTACGCCGTGCCCCCTCCCGCCATTAACAACGCCCTTGCATATAAATCCCCGTCTCATCCGTGTGCGGTCGGCCATGTGTTTGCGTGGATCGTTCGTCTCCGTCTTGATTACGCGTTCCCTGAATCGCCCGCACTCTGTCCTTGCTCAGTTTTCTCTCTGTCGCTAATTCTCTCGCTCCCTCTGTCCGGATTCCCCGCCTTTGCACTGGCCGCAGGACAGCAGAGTCGAGGCACGCGGCGGGGGGAGAGTTCGAGGTTCCGTGGAACCGAGAGAGAACGTGCGGGAGAGCGTTCCAGAGAACGCCGGGAGAGCGGGAGAGAACGAACCCGGGTTCTAGGGGGGAGGGGGCCGAGTGAGAGAGTGAGCGAGAGGTTCACAGTTGGTCGGAGAGGAACGACGGCGCGAAGGAGCGAGGCAGAGGCATGTAGGAGAGAGAGAACGCAGGCAGCGCCGCGTGGCGGTACGAGGTGGGGACTATCGGGCCGTAAACCATCCGCGGTGAACATTTAACTCACGTATTGCCATCCGACAAGTTTGCTTTGGCCCGCGAGAGAGCGTCACCCGAGCCAGCTCCGACGTCGAAGCGAGCCTTCCGCGAAACACGCGAGGAGGTGGATCAGAGCCTTCGACCTGACGTGGCTCTAATCCGTTCCGCAGCCACCGATATCGTCGTTCCCTCGCGGGAAGTCTCGACCGTGGCCTACTATTTTTATTTTTCGCGGCACAACGCACGAGACGACGGGTATCGGTCGGGAAATCGTTCCTCCGCGCGCGGAACGGTCTCCCTAGCTTCGATCCCAAACACCTATCATCCAGCGGACTCGACGACGTTCTGGACCAGTCCAGCCATCACGCTTCCGGATGCAACAACCGATTCCGGTCTGAACGACCGTTATCATGAGCTGCAGGAAACGGGCGCGGACCACCCTT
Source organism: Hylaeus volcanicus (assembly GCF_026283585.1). NCBI lineage: Eukaryota > Metazoa > Arthropoda > Insecta > Hymenoptera > Colletidae > Hylaeus > Hylaeus volcanicus. Next base: position 7,296,052 of record NC_071977.1, read on the forward strand.
CCGCAGGCAGTCTCCTTTCGTTGAACCTCTCGACCGGCCGCTACGGTAAGTCAACGTTCACGCTTATTCCTCGCGAAATTAACACGAATCGGTCGATGTCGTTGCGATCCTACGTAGAACATGCGGCGAACTAACGTTCCGGAGCGATTGGGGTAGTCGTCCGTCGATGTCGTCGCGAAAACCTCCCTCCCGCCAAAACGTCGACCCAGTGCACATGCTCCGATGATTGAAGACGTCGCGGAAAGAGTGACGTTGATAGAGTCCCGCCACGGGGCAGTGTCTCTCGTCGAAAATCGCGTATAAACCGAACGGCAGAGGCAACGGGAGGCATATGTCACGATCCTACCACTTAGGTCTTCGATTGCTCCGAAATCAATGCTCCGAAGCGATTAGATTTGTCGTAAAGAATTCTCTCCCGCCAAAACGTCCACTCAGTGCACATGCTCCGATGATCGAAGACGTCGCGGAAAGAGTGACGTTTGTGGGATCCAATCACGGGACTGCGTTCCGCGTGGAATAATCGCGCGTAGACCAAAAAGAGGCAAAGCAACCAAAGGCATACGTGCTCCGATCTCGCGTCTGCCATGTATGTCAACATCCGAGCACATGTGCCATCGGTTGCTCCGACTCCTGGCTCCGTACGTAGCAGAAAATGTTACCTCGATACGACCGGCGAAAGAGAATGAACGCGTGCACGTGGGTTCGCGTGAACGTACGCCATGAAGGTTCTCCTGCGATCGCCGATAAACGTAACGATATTTCTTTTCACTCGCGCGCACGCTTGCACCGTACCGTATAGATATCAATTACGGGATTAATCTCTGCCCGGGCAGCGTGCATCAATTTTCCTTGTATCTCGTTCTGTCAAATGGGTGTTTTACGGCCGGCGTTAATGAAGAACTATAACCGCCCGAACGCGATACGCTTGTAGCGCATCGCGCAACGACATAATAACATTCATACGATAAATGTACTAGGCGTCTATCCGCCGTGGAATTCGCGAACGCTCTCAGGACTCGTGCCAAATGGTAAATAATAGTCTAGTCGAAGCTAGTAGCTGGACGCTCTTCTTGGCCGCGTTAACGGTTTGTTGGGTTTAATCTTGTCGCTGTTTCTTCTCTTCAAAGGAGACTCTTACGAAGACGTTTCGGGTATCTTCGACCCTGTTACGCGAGATAACGCTCGCCGAGAGTGCCTCCGAGTCCCCCCGACTCGTGACGGAGAAAGATTCCAAAGTGTCTCCAGTTTTCAGCTGTTGATGCATTATTTTCTCACTCGGAATCGATAGCGTTTAATGGCTGCCTTTGATTTTCCCAGGGAAACGGGGGAAACCCGGTCGAAAATAAAGTGAGTTCGGTATCGCGAGGCCCGAGGGTAAAATAGGTGGTGTGTACCGCACCGACGCCTGACGGGGACCATAAATAAGGATCCGACGGTCGGTGTGGCTGCAGCCAGTGATAAGCGTTCCTTTGCCCCCTCCAACGAACCCTCTTTGGACTTTCTTCTTCGTCCTCTTCCCGCTCGAATGCTTCGAAACCCCTTCTGCGGGCCTGTGCAGCATCCCTTAAGGGTGGAACGAGTGACGATTGGTCGTCAGTCTTGGTTTCTCGGCCACGGCTCTCTCGGCATCTCCATCCGACAGATATCATCCACTGTCAAAACACTAGTACCCTCTGTGTTTATCAAAGAAGTTAGTCTAAATTAAATGACAGGTTTGATGTTTCCAAATAAATTTTTTATTATAGATACACACACATGTAAAATTTATTTATGTACATATTTATTATAGAAACTTTATTTGGTAACATCAAACCTATAATTTAAATTAACAAAATTTCTTCAGTAGACTGACTGAATCATTGGAGAGCATAGTTTTCATGGTTTTCACGACACTCGGTTCATCTTTGCGCGAGAACGTCTTCACGCGCTTGGAAGAAAATGTTTTAAATCGAAGCTTTGATTCCTCTACTTCCGGTTTTGTGTTTCAATTTAAATTGAAAACTAAATTGAAATTCCTGCAACGGAGGGGTAGACGTTTTGGGCTCGGTATTCTAGTTCGTGCATCAAAAATGAGCACGGTGTAAATAAAGTCACTGCAGCATGGAATTAATTCGCAGACTCCGTTAAAATGTATAACGGTCCGCTGGAACCACGGGAGATGATTGCACTGCTCCCAGCCCCCCTAACACGCAGACGTAATTAGTTTGTCAAAGTGACAACGCGATCCTTTTTTGACCCCCTAGACGAAGCAACGTCCCAACGGCACGATTCGGTGGTTCTCCTGCGAATGGGGTTTCCATTCTAGGAATTCCCTTAGAATGGGCGGAGAGGGCCAACCGTTTCCTGCGCGATTTGATAAGTTCCAAAATGAAACAACGGCGTTGCTCCCCGTTGCGTCGAGCGTTTCGTGGGAGTTTCGGCACAGTTCGCGTGCCGTCAAGGACGAACGTCGCAATAAATCGGCCGCGATAACGTTAGCAGAAGCGCAAGATGGTAACTGGGTAGGTCGGACCTGTATCACCCGCGAATATCGTATCGAGCAACGAGGGTTGGAAACGCACACGAGGTTCCTGAACGTTTCCCAACCGTGTAACGTATAGGTATAGTCGGTTCCTTCATCCCCTACGGGCAGCACGAAGCGACCATTTCTCATATCAGTTTAGCCGACACTTTCGAGAACTTGCTCGGAGAGCCCGGGGCGTCGCGACGTCACCCGATGCCTCTTGCCCTCTCGGCGCCCTCCTCGCCCACCTACCGGCTCCACCAACCCCGCTCTCGACTCTTCTGCAACACCTTACCGAGCCAGAGGGCTTTCCTCCCTTTTCGAACACCCTTCCCTCCTCCCTTGGTCTCTTGTTTCAAGTTACGTTTACGGTAAAGAATATGAAACCAAAATATATTAGTCTGCTGGAAGCGTTTCTCTAATTTTCTTTAAAACTTGATATGGAAGCATAGGGATCATATTCGTAGCATCCGAAGCTTTATAGAGTTCAAATTCTTCCGGGGCTATTTTAGCCCTCTCCAGAACGTAGACTTTATAGTACTCTAGGAATGTGTGGATGTCGGTTGGGATTCCAGAAGTCATCTCGGAGTTAATAAATACTTTCCTGGAAATCGCTCCATTACATAAATAAAACTCACACATATACCGAAGTTGTTCCATTTTCTCTCTTCCCCTCTGCCCTTCGTCCGTTTCGTTCCTCGCAACCCTTACAGCGGGCCGAGTGCCCGCGGCGCGACGAGATAAGTGATGCCCAAAACTTAACAAACCCGACCTGGGATGATGAAGGGCCTCGCGACCTCTCGGATCAACTCCCGCCGAGAGATTGCGCGAAACCGCCTTATCAGAGAGATCCGTGAGCACTCTTACCAAAGATTACACCCTCGGTCAGTGATCACTCCCCAACCGAATTACCACTCCGTTGTTTGGAAAGCTCGAAGAAGTAGCGAATAAAATTTTCATCGAGTAAAAACCGTACGTTCGATATAAAATGTAGAATTCTAAAATTCAAAATCTAATTTTTATTCTACGAGTATCGTAGAGGAAATGTGGCGAATCTTTTCCTCAAACTATAAAAGAACACACTAAAACTCCCTCGGAACCCTTGGTTTACTCAATGCACGCGATTAGATTATAAAGTATCACGTGCGAACACTTGTTTGGTTATATAGCTTGCAATAGCCTATGTTTTTCTTCCGTTTATTAAATCTCTCGTTGATTCGAAGCACGGGCGATTGTTCGTTTCGATTTTTTTGCCTCCATTCGCGGCGTATCTTTCTAAATTCCCCCGAATTTAATACCGGCATCCCGCGATATATAACGTCCAACGCTGAATCAAGTGTTTTCGCAGGTGTTATACGTTATTCAATAAAAAGTAACGGTTTCAAGACACAGTTAAGCCTGATAAATGGCCACCTAGATAGTATTTTTAAATGGGAGGCGGGGGGTCTCGAGCGCATTGCCCGCATAAATTCGTCCAATCTTCCGGTCGAGCGCGGAGAATTCGCGTATTCCTATTGAATTCGATAACTCAAACGCGGATACGCTATATCACCTCGAACGTACCGAATGGCGCTACTTGCACGCGCTCTTAATTATCGTACCGAATAATAATCCTTTCAACCGTAACTCGTAATTTGAATTCTGCGCCCTTCGATTCGACGACCTTTTAAATCACGCGTGATTAAACGCGCCTCTTCGAAAACTAATTTTCACGGAACAAAAGAACAAGAGACGCCAAATGTTCGAAATCCATCTTCAAAACTTTCGTTTCTCTGACATCCAATTTTTTCTTGAACTCTACAGAGATACTCGCTCCCCTCGATGTCTCGCCGTTAAGATATTTTTTACCCCGATTTTGTAACGTGATTTGCCCATAAAAACCCGCGAACGAAGTCGTTCGGGAGTCATGGCTGCCGTCGGATCCCAGCACGTGCGCTCCGGCGACGCTGCCACCATCGAATCATGTTGTAACCGCCTCCGAGGCCCACGAAATAGTTGCAACAGAAGCTGCGTAGATCGCGTTCTTCCGCTTCCCCTTGGGCGATGTTTTAGATTTATCGCACCCGTCTAAACACACTTTTGAATATTTTGTTCGCCGCGCCGATAAATGCAAACGCTGCAGCGCATACTTTTGGTTGACGCGCGGTGTCCAGCCTCTTTGCCGGTTGATATAATTTCAAACAAGAAACATGCGCGTCGGACCCGCCAGCCTGTTACATAAAGTAAGTAAATTAACGATCGGGTAGTTAAACCGCGAATGTATCACATGCGCGGAGTAGGTATTTCGAATTAATGGCCGACTATTAATTTTCGAAGCAGTTTTCAACTCCTCGGCGCCGCCCGGCATCTACGATATTAATTCCTGAAACTAGTTAATCGTTGATTCGTCGGCTCCATTGGCCTCGAATCGTTTGCAGGGGCCTCTAAAAAATCAAACGTGGCCCCTGGTATAAAGGAAAGCCTGTTTTGTGCATTAAGTAACATTTATGCCGCAGGGATCAACGCTACTAAGTTTCGTCTGGGATTTGGTAGTTGGATGGGTAACGCTTGTCTAGCAAATTCTGTCTTTGACACGACGCCATTAATCGTCCGCTAGACAGTCTCTAATTACTCGATAGTTTATTAGGACGTAATCAATTTAACAGGTTGTTCAAACGATTAATAGCGTCACGTCTGAGGCAGGATCTGCTAGGGAAGCCTTACCGATGACTCCAATTAGCAACGCAAGGACGAAACGCGGCACCACCAAAACTATCGATACAGAGAGTTCTCGTGCGGTTAATTCGTTTGAACGTAACTTGAACTTTCAACGGAATTTTGTAAATAATAGGTACAGACTAACAAATTTAATAAGACTCCCGAGGTAGTCGCTCGAGCGTGAAGAATTAGCGGCGATGAAACCAGGCATGCTGCCAAATTAGGAACTGATTGTGAAAGCATGGAAAGTTTTTAACCCTCTGACGCATTACAAGGAATCCAATCAAACCAATTAGAATGAAATTTGTTGGAGCAAGTGCGTTTATGGACGAATTAACTCAACGAAAAGTCTGCGGAACGGTCAATTTTGCGCAAGGCCCCTGTAATTGGGACATTCAGGTCGAGTGGCCCAAATGGTCCATCCTACGGAAGATAAAGTCGTCTATTGTATACTCTGGAACAATGTCCCTTAAGAACACGAAGCCATGGTACAGAGAGTGCTGTGCGATACGATTGGTGAAAAAGGACAGTATATACTAAACAAAAACGTGGAAGATAAAAGCAGAAGCAATAAGGTAAAAATATGGGACATGACGCGACAGAGCATAATCGTTGGACGACCTCTCCGTCAGACCGCGGAATCTGGTCGAACCGGGCCGCAATTAGGCGCGAATTATCTCTTCCGTTCGCGGTGTCGAAAGTTATCCGTCTTCGAGCGTGCGTTCGCAGAGACAACGTCGTTTCGTGCGCGCCAATTTACAATCCTCGCGCCAATTAATAATTGAAACGCGTTCTCGGGCGATCGAGCGCTCGCAATTTTCCCGCTCATGCAGCATTCACGGGAATAAATCCCGAATTAGAGGACATAAATCCGCGCAGAGCGCGTTCCCGCGGCTCAAAAACTGCGACCGGCGCGTAAACACTGGGGAACGGTTTCCGCAGCGCGATTTTTTACGCTGGAACACATTCCCGGCCGGTGTTTCGTTCCACCTTGAAACTGCGTTCAGGCATTCTTCACGGATCGACCTAAAACCGTGTCGCCTACGAGTGACCTTAACCATAGCAAAAAATATTTAAATCGCTTCGTTTGAAAGTACAATGGATACCTTCGTGGCCGAGGAAGCGCACGGTTCTGGACGACGGTTGCGGCGAGAGGGCAGGGAAGAGAGGGCGACCACGGGGGTAGAAGCGAGGGTGCGAAAATGTTTTTGGAGCAAGGTCGTAGCGCAATCGCGTCACCTGTGCACCTTGCGCCCCTACCTGGGATGTTAATGCTCGGAAACGACCTTAACCACGGCCGTTCCCATAAATTCGACCAGTCGCAACAGGAACGGAAAAAAACGTCAAAACGGCTAAAAGCAGCCTGTTTGCGGCCCGTAACGGTACAACGATTCGACCTTTTTGCGCCACGAAGGTCACCGCTCCGTCGTTTCCAGAAGCGCGCTCTTCGCTCGACGTCTGTTTCGTCCTCAGCGATCACGATTTCGACCGTCGCCAACTGCGAATTCCGTAGCGATGTTTAGTGTTTTCGGACCGATTGGAACCCCAGAGATAACGACGTGGATTATATCCGACCATGAGTTCTGCAGGGAGAAACGCGTCTACATTTACAGAAAACCGGTCGATTTCTGATCGATTGACGAATAGCGCATGGAACGGGTAATCCAACGTGGCGGGTGATCGTTCGGAAAAGCTTAGCGTCCAGTTTTCGAGTGAATCGTAAATCAGCGTGTCGAGCGATCGGGACGAGCGACGTTTACGCTAAAACGATTAAGCTCGCGTCTCGCGTCGATGATTTACGATCGCGGGCGGAAAGAATACGGAGACAGGGGGAGCAAAACGAGGAAAGGAGTCGAAGACCGTCGCGACGCGACGGACGGAGCCGACGGGGAGCTGCGTCGCGAGAACCGGGTAGAAGTCGCGTATCGCGAGGCCGTGATCGATTAATGAATTCGACTCGGGTAACAGATAAGACACGAAGAAACCACTCTCGTTTGCGAGTTGAATTATGACAACGATCTCTCGGTCGTTCGTTAAGAGCATTATTTATAAATTCAACGCCGAACGGGGGTGGAGAGGGCTGGTATATGAAAAGTCCCTCGTCCCTCGCATTCTCTGGGCCCGCGAGGACGGAGGAGACGGGGCAGAAGAACACGCCGGGGACGATAATGGACGGGCAACAACGAAGAACCCGGCGATTCCGTTTGTTGGGCGTCGTTTGATTTATAAGTTCAACTCCGGACGGACAATATTTTTGTTTTAATGCTCCTTTTGTCCGAAACGTACGTGCCCGGACTGCCGGATGGGGCGCGAGGTGGACATAGGTGGCTGATGATGTCAGTCCCTTTAGCGAGCAGAAACGAAGGAGAAAAGGAGAACGAGAGAGGGAACACCGTACGAGGCACCGGACATCGAGCTACACGGTGCCTAGTTTAAGCCGGGGTTGTCGCGATGGCACACAGAGATTACATCGTACACCACGGAATATACTCAAGGTGTCGCCGACGATTCTTAGCTACACGGAGATTCTTAATAGCCGGCGTCGTCGTATGACTTGCTTCGCGCTCGACCCGCGCGGCACGTCCTCCCTTTTGCGCACCCTCCTTTCCCACCCCTATCCGGGACTCTAGCTTACTTATATTTTCTGCTTTGATCGGCAATTTTTAGGTACCATCTGTGAAAATTAAAAGACATTTATATGTCTTTCTGCGTAAACACTAATAAACATTAATCTTTTTTGAATCGAAGCAGGCAAGTGACCGTATCATTGTTCCCGTTTAAATTTGAAAAAGAACGGAAGAGTTGGCAACATCTTGCATTATTCTGTCAATGCTGATCCCAGTATTGTACCGTTAACAATAGCGATAGCTGTATTTGCAGTCCCATCTAAACGTCATATTTTATTTAATCTTTCGATACTCATTGTCCATGAATCTAGCACGATAAGACATACATTATTATTGTGGTCAGCGTTATCGCGATCATTATTTAAATAAACTTCGGATCTCTTTTTCCTACGTATTGTCTGGCCATTACAATTCCGTTCCTTCAGAAATATGTGCTCCACCGACCTACTCTGCATATAAATGTCCTACTGGGTACTTTATCCATCAGCACCTTGTCCAACGTTTCTCACTTGGCTCGTTCCATCTTCTTTTGTTTTCTGTTACATTTTCCCGTTCCATGAAGACACCGTTGAGGCTAGATTTGAAGCAGCAACCCTAAGCTCATTTTTAAATTAAACGAAGTCGTAGACATCTTCCGGTGGATCTCTGTTGTCATACGCTCTTAATTTACGTAGGTAGCTATGTCTTACGTAACATTAACAACCATGTTCGCGTATCACTTGGACGTTACATTAATTCAAAGTGCGATAATCAGAGCGTGCCAGATTAATTGCGTTAGGTAGCAAACACTAAGATATTTTTTTCTGTTGAATTAAAACATCAGATTCGAGTTCCAAGTGTCAGTCTAAGGTCCGGTGAGGATCCGTTCAGATAGGATCGCGAACAATTTAACGCGAGCAATTAAAACGCGCATCGCTCACTGCGGTACGCGCGATAAATTACCGAAATGTAGACACAACAATTTGTTGGTCATTAATAATTAGTGGTTCGTTAGCGGGCCTAAGGTGCACCCGCACAGATCGTGGCCGATTAGGGAATGCTCTCCGTGCTTAAGCTTCGCGATAACTGGCCGTTTTGAAAGTCGAATCGCGCAACGGAACGTTGCGTTTAATTAGAATTGTTCCGTACACGATAAGAAATTGAAACGTGTTAAGATGTGCGTGGCTCGGGTGGAAATTTTTACCATAACTCTCTGTTGCGTGAAGCACGACTGAATACGGCCACTAGTTACCGTGGAAATGCGTTTCGCATTCGTCCGTGTGGTATTCCTTGCACGACGACGATGGGACACTCGTGTCTGATTAACATGAGACGCACCAAGCACCTGTGTGCCTCGATTTACTCGCGAATAATTATTCGTCGCTTCGTACGCTCGCACGACTGTCGCAAAACTGCTGGACAGAGATGGACAGGATTCCGATCTCGATAAGGATTTCGAAAAATAAATAAGGGATTATCATCTTTTTATTCGTTACCGGTCGAGTGACAATTAAAATTTGAATACGAGAATGGTTTTAAGCGAAACCTGTTTTCGTAACTAGTCTAGGACGACTTCGTGCGACTTCCTTAAATGTTATTAAGATTTCTAGGACTTATCTTGATTTTACTGATCTTGATATATAATAACGTGTACTGCTAAAAAAACTGCTCGTTTTCATTCAGAAAATTGATAAGGAGAAGGAGCCCTGGCTCGCGCAGCTGGAGTCGCGGGTGCCGTCGGTGACCGCCTGACGCTGTTGCGTTTGAGGCCCGATTGGACGGTCTCGTTAATTATTGCTGCGCGCAGATGCGCGGTTCTGGCGAACGAGTTATGAATCGCGGAGCAGTTGAGTGGTACGGCAAAGTGCGGTCGAGGGAGAGTTTGGAAAGTTTGAAGTTACAGAAGTGGGTGTCGACGTTCGGTTCTTCCTCGATGATACCAAGTTGTTTATGCTGTTTCTTATCGAACACAGGGAAGACCTTCTTTAAACTTCTCTTTCAAAATATCTTGAACTGTATTTACAGTTTGCGTCAAACAATCGTAAAAATGTACTCCCAGCGAAGTAAATGATTAACGCAGAACGGATTTTCGTTGTATCGAACGATTAATCGCTGTATCGAACGGCCACTTCGTATTCGACGTTCATTGAGTCATAAAACCCGATAATGATCGTTAAACCTCACGATCTTATATGCGCCGGTTCGAGGAACTTCCGGCGAGGATCATTTTTCTCCATTAGGAAAAAGAATGCGAGAAGAAGCGACGGAATTAACTTAGGAGAAATGAAGCAGTGTTTACGCCTTCGTGTTTGCAGATGCATGTACAGGGTGCGCACACCGGACCGTTTCCTATGTGCTTGGCAGGTGTTACTGTTTATAGGGATCCCCTGAAACAGCTTATCCGATGAGGGAGCCTCCGATAAGGAAGATAGCGGTTAGCATTCGCTTAACCCGGTTCTAATGATGGTATATTCCCATTGCGCATCTTATATTCTGTATACAGGATGTCACTAGAGCGAGAAAAAAATAATTGAAGAGCAAACCACGCGATCGACTGTAACTCGTGACTTTGAGGGCGAATTTCGTTCCGAATAAGAATTTTGCCCGCGTCTGGATAGCTTCCATTGCCAGGTCCTCCGAAAATTGCTTTTCGCAATCTCATAGCGGGAAGCGCGAAGATCATCGTTCACTGTCCCCGTCGACGCGATCGACGCTCTCGATTCGCCGATTAAACGTGTGCCGGCGAAAACAATTTAAAGGCTGGTGCACGTAACGGTCTCAGAAGCGTTCGATTCAACGGTTTCGCGAGCACGATCTCGTTATTGTCGCGAGTGAGTAATTCCCGTGCGGTCTGTATGCGCGTATATACATATGCCCCCTTACAATAATTACTCCGCTACCCGGTTACGTGGAGCCGCGTCGAGTGACCATGATAAAACGAGAAACTGGTTCGAGGGCCACGCATGCGATAGAGCTGTTAACGATAAATCGAAATGCGCGGACTGGACGGTGGAAGACGACGGCCGCGGTTCGGCGTACCTACGGGGCTACACCTACATCAGTGGTGCACAAAGTACGGGCCTTATTTATCGAAAGAAATAGGCAAATTCGAGTAAAAATGATTTTTGTTTCTCTACTGTTCTCGTCGCTAAACAAAATTATATCGCAGTCAAGTGAATTTCGATCGATCGAGGAATAAAAACACCGTTACTCGTGAGCATTACGTGAATATCGAATTGAACGAATAAAAATAAAAATAAGTGACTCGTAGAGTAATACAAATGAAACAAAATTTGTTTTAACGAACCATGAAATTACTAAATATACCTATTTGATTCACGTTGGAGAAGATTGTGCACCACTGACCTACACATTCGCACGAATGCGTGAGTGCGTGCGCGCGCGAGCGCCATATCGATATCCTTCCCTCTCGGACACGGGAGGGATCCTCTTCTTCGTCCCCTGGCTCGCGTCACTCGGATTCACGTATCCCCCGGTTTCACTCTCTCTCCAACCACCTTAATTAAGCGTTTAAGAGATGAAACTGGTTCTGACGGTCTTCCTTCTTCTCGTTGTTCTTTCGCCGCGCGCATACACTTACGGGGCGCACAGCTGTTGCATCCTCGCGGAGTTAAGTTGTCCGACTTTTGAGGAGCGCCGATTGTCTCGGAAATTAATTAAACGTATCCACGGGTCCCTGCATCCCGTAGCCTCTTCGTCTAGCCGCCGACAACAATGGCCACCGTTCAAACGATTTCAGGCTTCTCGAGTTACGCGGTCGATTCGTCGTTGCTCCGATCTCTCGAACGTCAAAGACACCTTTCAGTTACCGTCTCCCTCTCTTTCCCTCTTCTCCCGTCGCTGCACTTGCTCCGGTTGAAAGTGATTTATACCGGCATTATACGACAAAACGAACTCGGTCGACTACGAATATCCAGGGAATATCGTTATTTACTCATCTTATTTGTCCATTTAACGAATTAAGAGACAATAGAAAACAGTCTAATTCAAGAAAATGTCAAATGTCGTCCGAAGCAACAGAAATTGCGTGAGCATTTGCTGGTAAACGTGCCTCGGATTGCAACGGCTGGCGGAACGCAACGAATCAAAACGCGTAACGGCACTCGGGGCTGGGATAGTGCCTCTTATGAAGCGTTCCCGTTGTTAAGCGCGGTTTACCGTAAATTCTACAGATTTTATCGATTCGCGTCTCCCAGCAGCGTTGCTCGCGCTCGCGTAGGAATGTCGTTTCGCAACGCAACCGTTGGGTACCAACCCTGCTTTTATCTGGCTCCGGAAGACAATCGATCGATCGCTCTGTTTATTTTTTCTTTTTTAAGTTTACGATTTCCTTTTATATTTCGTTTAAGTAATAATTGGTCTGGGTTAAATGAAAATATATTTCGAGTAAGGCGCAACGAGAGTCGGCGAAAGTCTGGCCCGTTTCTTTTTCCATGTGTGAGTTGTTATCGAAACCTTGAATTCAGAGTGAAAATTGAATATGTAGCTTGGTTTCTTGATCGATGCACGCCACAGCGGCTCGTACCCGGCGCACGTGTGTTTGCATTTCTGAAACGCGCTCGCGTATGTCGCAAGCTTGGAGAGTGTAAAGCGCGATACGGATGTCGTTGCGCCTACTTGCAACGAGGTTCTTTTATCGTCCTTTCTAGTCGAGGCCGCTGGTACCATTACCCTTCGGCAACGGTGTCTTCGAGGAACGATAAAAACAAACAAAGAGCTCGATATTTCATGTCAATTTTAAAAAGACTCTTGAATATTACTTTATTACGACGTTTCGGTCGTCAAGGGGTGCAAGAGAACTTTTAAAATATCACCAAAATGTACTTGCAGAAGCAAAAGAGACGAACCAAGTATAATTTCATGTACCACAAGGCGACGCAGAGGATGGGTCGAGTCGGACCCTGAGGTAGCCCGCTTGGTAATTGCTAATAACATCGGCGAGTGACGTGCGATAGGTGAAAAAAGGGCCGAACCGCGGTGCAGGTGAACGAAAGGAGCCGAGTGGGGATAGGCAGAGCCGGGTGTAGGTGTAAAGTGAGCGTGATCGCTTGGTGGATGAGCGAGGGGTACCAAGGGGGAGTGGTCACCGGTTGAAGCCTCGTGCTGACCTATTCCTTTCTGTGCCGCCGCAGTGCATTATGGCCGCTCTACAAGGCTCTCGGCCGCGGTTCCCTCGATCACCATAGACGGTCTCCGGCGTTTGTCTAGTGCCGATGCGTTGTCGTCGCGTTCCGCGCGGTTCGCCCGAAATCCTCTCGCGTTCGAGGACCCGTGGTTCCATCGGAACGTGGACCACGCTGGTGTTTCCTGATGGCGCTGCTGGTCGTGTCTGTGTACGTGTGAGCAACAGTGTGTCAGAACGTCGAGACTGCGGCGGGGAACGGCACGGTAGAGTCTGCCGGAAAGCAGAGAGGGGACTTGTGCCGTCCAGGCACAATGGGACCACTACTGCATCGCTGTAAGTACCCCGAGAGCTTACAGACCGATCTCTCTCTTTCTCTCGTTCGCCTCTGGGTGCTTCTGTCGCGCTCCCATTCCCGCGACTATCGCAAAGCGTCGAGCTTTCGCGGCAGGCTTTGGCTACCGACGTTTCCAGAGTATCTCTGGGATTAAGAGTCCGACTGAAATCGTTTTGGATAGCTGGACGTGGTCGGTGTTCCACGAAAATCCAGGGAAATCTAAGCGCATGCACGTGCCGTTGACTTTCCGTTGCGCGAAAGTTGGCAGAGGTTTGGTACAGGTAGCATTGTCCTACCGCGGAGGAACAGTCGGCCTGTACCGCGCATGTAAGCCCATGCCTTTTCTGTAGATGTCCGTTCATGCGGGTATCCTCGAAGCAGCTTTCATGCTGGCAGTTGTCTTGACAGAATTGTTTATTGATAACGATACGCTCATTAGGGAATTGTCTTTCTTTTCGTAGCGAATCTTCTCAACTCATCGCTTAACTCCAGGCATGAGGGCTGATGCTATCGACGTTCTGGAACACGAGAGTTGACGGAGATCGTAAAAAGCAGTTGCTTATGGTCGTGGAAGACGTAAACGTACATCCATGTAGACTAGGTACACGTGCTTTCATAGGCTAATCATTTTCTGAAAAAATGGTAATCCAAGGGAAAGCTGATGCAAGTTAGACGAATAGCATTGGAACGTTCAGCGAGAGGTAGTGGTGTTCGAAATAACGAATGTTATTCTTTTTTAAACACGATGGATTATTGCATCGACAAAGTAAGATAGAGAAAAGTGGAAATTCCTAAACCTGGTCTCGTTGATTTTTTACCGCAGCATCGATGGCGTTGTTCGAGGAATTAACGCGTCAACGGTTGCTTTCTTGTTGGATGTCCAAGTGGAAAATTATAGAACGGCGTCCAGCGAAATCCGCTACCGTAACTATCCGATCGAAGTTAGGCTCGCGGGTACTGGAACGCCGCGCGAGCTTAGGAGAATCTAGAGAGACAGACCAACCGGTTCGCGACTTTGGCGGCCGCCATCTTCCCCTCTCCGTTTGTCTCTTTCGCCTCGCGTGAGAACCTGCTCCCTATATACCCACCTTTCTACTCTCTGGGCTACTCTGCTCGAGAGTTCCGCTTGCGAAATTTTTTACCCCGCAACGTAACGGGGGGAGAATGGTCCTCGAAAATTCTTCCACTTGGTCTGGACGTTCCGCAAGGGTCAAACATCCTGGTCACTGTGTCTCCATGCCATCGAATACTTTCTTCTCCAGTGGAATTCAGGAGAACGGAAAGAAATGGTAATTAGGCTAAGGATTCTTCTGTATTCATCCTTTTCCAAGGACATGCATCCAACGAAATTCATCTAAATCCTTGCTTGGGAGTATAACACCGAATCGAATAAGATTTTACATAAACGTAGATATCGATACACACCTGTAACAGTATACATACGAATGAAACGATTAACTAATAGCAGTCGATACATTCGAGGAGTCGTAGAACGCGTCGGCGAATCGAGGAAGATTTATGAAACGCTTGACCGTCGCGCAGAGGAAGAGGCGCACGCACGATCGTCTCGGATTAGCAAACGATGCTCGTAACGTAGAATGAGTTATTATCTGATTAATTCAATTATACGAACACGGTGTTTTAAGATGCGTGAAGTTTTTACGGTTCGGGAACTGCAATGCTACGCGTTCTACCGCAGTTGTAATTCATTCCGGTTTATTTTTGCATCAGAGCTTTGCTTTCCTTCGGCTGCGAATTTAATATTTATTTATCCCACGGCTTTATCATCCTGTTAATTCCTCTTTCTCGGAGACACCACAATTGGTCGCCAACGCGTGTGAAATAGTAGCAACTACCGAGTTTTATGCTACGAAGCTATACACCTTATCTGCGTTTTGCTCGATAAAAAAAGTTGCATCTGAAAATAACCATTCGTGTAATCGATTGCACAATTGCTTTAGCTAGATGATACCGTTTGCTAATGACCGTCAGATTGTAGAATTCTAAATTTATACATACTCGTTGGCTTTAAATCAGGAGATGTTGAATTCTACGGGACGTTCGATAATTTTCCAATTATCCGGACGAATGACAGCGAGTGCCGCGTCTGAGGAGTGCGGCGGTGGCTATCATCCTGATTTATTATACCTCGCGCGCGTGATAAACTAACGAAGAACCGTTCAGGATAATTTCCAGTTAAACGTACGCAGGGTTGGTGTTTCGCCATCAACCGGTCGAAAGAAGGTCAGGTACGAGAAGAACACCGTTTCCTACATCGCGATTATCATTGCCCTCGTTACGCGATAACAACGCGGTCAGAACGAAGCAAGAAGTTCGCAGCCACTTCGCGTGGTGAATTCCAGCGTGCGCCGCACGTACGCGAAGGTAATTAAAGGTGCGTAACGCGTGCAAGAATTGTCCGTGGCTGAACACGTGTCTTTGTGTGCATCGTCCGTTTAAACGGGAGCACATGGTGGCACGGCCTGTGGTGCGGAATAATCTGTAGTGGACCTTCGATCGAGAAACGCTATTTTCTTCCAAGAAAAATAGAAGAACCCGAGGAAAAAACGTATCGCGACTGTTAAATGTCAAGGATACCTGGAACTTACAAATGGGGATTCCTTACACGTAGCGAAGGTTCACGTTTAATATTTTAACGATTGATGCTTCGTTTACACGTCTTTTTTACCAGATTGTCGTCACTTGTCACCTGAACTTTGACAACAATAGTCGCTATCTGTCGGATGTCGTTGATCCACGAAGTCGTTCTTCGTACAAACTGTAATCATTACGACAAATCCTTCTCCGAGAGACGTGACAACGACCTATCTTGTCCTATCTATGGTACGTCCACATACCAAGGTTCTTACCGACCCGCGTATTACCATGACTCATACGTTCCCGTGATTCGCTCCTTACCAGCCTCTGACTTCTTCGAGCTGCTACCGCATTCATTGCTAAACATTACCAACGATAACTTTTTATTACTCTTATCCTGTTACTTTGGTCAACTGTTACGCGTTACATAGGCTACAGTTACTAGCCTATATATTTCATGGACTCTATTCCTTTGTACACAATTGTATGACATTAAAGACGTGTAATCGTTATTTAACGCGGTCGCATCCGGAAGGCGACACGCGACGGCGGAGTTCTCGAAGCGTCGGTTATTCTCGTCGCGGCGGGATCCCCGCGCGCGCGCTAATCTGCCAACGCATTGGCCTATCGCGGCTGCCTCCATGGCCAATCATGCCACGGGGATCACGAGAATCCAACCGGCATAAATCAGAATGGATGACGAGAGCCTCGGCCGGTTGTTCCAGCTAAAGGGATTTTCTAGGTCGCGAGAGCGGAGCGTCCCATCGGGAGCTGCCCGCGCCGTCGTCCTGCGCGGATTTCCACCGCGTGGAAAAGAATCGAGCCGAGAAAGTTCGTGATTAAAATCCCATCGGACGATGTCGCGCGTGCCGCGCACAACCGCAGATTACCGACCGATTCGCTTCTGGAGGGCTTACAGTGGCTGCCCGGTGATTCATGGGCGCGTTTAATTTGCACGCGGCGCGTTACCTTGCTTCGGAGAGACTCGCGTTGCCAAGGGAAGTGAAGACGCTCCGCTGGCGAGCCTACCGCCCGATCGAGCCACTTTTACCGTTTCCTGTGAATTCCTGCCAGAACTTGCCGAGCACCGTTCCGTTGCCGATACCGCGTGTTCTGCCTTAGGAATCCCGAGTTCAGGAGTTTGCGCTCGTGAAACTGGCAAGAGCAACGGTGTTGCGCGACGCGGCCCACCTGGACGTTCCGTTCGATGCGTGGTTGGAACTCGGCAACCGTTTGTCAACATTCGCCAGCTGTACTCTAATTACCTGGTCTCCGAACTCCGTAATTCGGTGCATTCCTCTCGCGATGGTCCGTGGTAGATGCTATCGGATTTAACGACGTGTTCCGTGGGACAAGTTGCTTTTTGTGTTTTCGAGTTTGAAGGTTAGCGCCGATCGGTGGCGGCGAGTTACCCTTGAACTTGTTAAAACCTCGTTGTTAAAAGTGTCGCCGGAATTCCGAGGTAACTTGTCGAGTCTAGCGGCAACGCCGCCATTACTTAGGCCTGTAATTACTGAATCTACATCGTCAAACTTGTCAACAACCGTGTCGACGCTTTATCGAAACGGTGCCAAGCCTATTATGCGTGGTCTTTGGGTACGTTATTTCTTTAGTACACTGTGGTCGAAATGTGAGGTTTCAGTGCTATTAAGAGACTACCAAGTACACTGCCAGCATGTCAAATGTAGGATAATGCCTAATCTATCGTGGATACAAAATAATCTCACAAGAAAATGTTGGAAGGTTCGAGGGGGCCTATGACTATTGCTTTATTTTTCTGAACTAAAAATTTAGAAATACAAAATGGTGGATCCAATATCCCAGACCAAAGTGCGATGTGACTGGATTCGGATGAAACTCGGGGTTTTTGGTAATTTTAAGATATAAGATCTCACCTTGTTAGAACAGCACAGTGGATATACGTACTATCGTTGTTATCAACGTTAACGACGCCCAGTCCGGATAATACCGGGACGATTACATCTGATCGTTCGTAGCTTATCCTCCAAGCAGTGTCGTAATATCGAGATCCAAGGAGCAGGGTGCTCCGCGCGTGTCGCACTGACAAGATGCAAAGTACGCTGGAACCGTCGTCCACCTGTTCGAGGGTTTGCTATCAACATTAACAACACCCAGCCGAAGTAGTACCAGGCCAATTACATCTCGGCGTTCGTAGATCATTCTTTTAGCAACGTTCTAATAACCGGACCCGAGGGAGACCGTTGCACGCGTAGCACGGCTGTGCCGCGACGCGGGTTACACGGGGACCTCGTCCACCTGTCCACGGAACGAGCGAGGGACGAATATTAACCGCATCCCGCATAGGACAGTGTATCACCGGCGAGATTATTCGCAAGCTGGGCACACGTGTAACGTGTAAACGCGTAAGTGTTCCGTACACAGCCATCGCCGATAGGTTGGCCGAGGTACATCGGGAGCGCGCGCGCAGAACGGTCCTGTGGGTTTCTGTTAGCAGTTAGGTTATGTTCACCTGCCTGGACGATCGGTCCGTAACCGGCTCGGCAGCATGTCACCCTCTTGCGCGGGTGACTCTATGCCTGGTTCCTTTTACTTTGCAGTCTTGTCACGCCTTCCCTTCCATGCCCGGCGGAGAATACGGCGGCGAGACCAGCGAGCGTCGCGAGGGACCTTAGGGAACGTTTACACCGATCGTCGACGTTTTTCGCGTTCGCGAGAATCTCACGCAGCCGCGAGTGAGACCGCCGACTGATAAGGCAAGCTCCCGGATGCGAGCATTCCATCTGCGAGCGATTTTTTTCGCGCGTATCCAGCGCGAGTAACTGAATGTAACGGGATCGCTCTTAAAGCCGGCTGTAGTCGGCGTAGCCATCGGGACGTTGGTCGATGCACGCTGGATAGTCCTCGGCCATTGAATTCTTTTACCACTTCTACTTTGGGCGTTTGAGTCCTTTGTTTACCTCAGGATTTTTGTTGAATGCTTGAGAGACACTAGTAATCATTCGAGATTGTCAAAATCTCTATAGGCTGAGTTCTCGAACTAGCTGCGCAGCGCTTCCAGTCGCTCCCTTTCTCTAACCCTCCCTTACTTTCTAAACCCTCTACATCTCGCTTCATTAGCCTTCCGTTGACACACAGATACCCCACGAACAAAACTTATCGTGTTCCGTAATACACTTTATGACGCATGCTTTACAACAACGCTGCTAAGATTGTCGTCGAGACAGCGGGCGCGAGTATTACCAGGGTGAGCAAATTGCGATCGTTGATGTGTCGTCATTCACAGAAGAACGCGGGTACCCCGTGCCCGGTTATAATTATCCTTTATTTAATTGCGTCCTGCGTGCCCTCTTGTCGCGTGAGAAACGTTTCATTTTTTATTCCTGCTCCGGAGTAGGAAATATGGCGCGCTATTTATGATCCGTGCTGTGTTCGCGGTAGCCGGCCAGCGTCTTCCGCGGCTGGCCGGATGCGCGCGGTTGCTCGCACGAAGCAGTCGGAGTTCGAGCACCGAAAAGCCACGATATATCTTCTGGGCTCCTCGGAGGATACGCGGAGACGAATATTGGCCGGTGGGGCCGTGATAAAATATCACCGTCGCACCGTCAACTTGCACCAACAAACGCCCTGGGTCGTTGTACTCGCTTCGAGACGGTAGCCAGCTCTCTTCCTCTCGAGTTTCGACGCAAACGTCGCGAGTATCCGGCCTTCTTTCTCGCGAAATCGTCTGGAATCGCGTGGACATCCGCCCTTTGTTACGAGTCTCCTTTTGCACTCGAGACCTTTTTTCCTTTTATTTGAGATTTGAAAATCAGGTCACCCTTCCCTCTTCGGCAATCACTTTATTGATTCTTCGAGTTCTAATGAGATTAAACTAATGTTAAAATCGAAAGCTTTGAAAGCAAAAGCAAAGATGCGCTTGCGCCGTGTATCTTTCAGCGTTGAATCGGATTCGATAATATCTCTGCATGCCTGTCGTTCCCTTTCCCGTGTATGGAGACAACGTATTTAGAAATTACGCACCAAAGCATTCACGTGGATGGTTCAGCGTGTGCGCGAGGAGTCGGAGAGAGCACACGCGTACCGGTTCCATAACGAGGATTACTTCATCCTCCTTGTCCTTCGAGGAGCCACCGACTCTCGTGGTTGTCCCAGCTTAGCTAACGCTCCCAGCTGCTAGCTATCGGAAAATAATAAACTACCGTGTATTTTGTTTGCGTTGCGTGTCGTCGATCGCCGATGGGAGTGGTGTTCCCGTCGGGATCGTAATGCATCGTTCGTAATCGTCACGGATGAAATTCGTAGGAATAAGAAGCGCATGGAACTAAAAAAAAATAGCGCTCGTTTGATGAAGCGATGTGTTTACCGAGTGTCTAATTTATACAACGCGTTGGAGCTTTCGATCCCTTAATCTTCACGCCTGTGTCCGACACGGACACGGACACGTTCGGCTAGTGTCGGTACTGATTTGTTTCACCCGTCCGAACGGACAATTTATTTCACGGTACTTTGTCTTGGAAATCATATTTTACACTATTACGCGCCTTCCGGAGCATAATGGTGGATGAATAATGACAACTTCGGTGGCCGTTTCTGCCTCCACGTTGTATCCTTGTTCAGCGATAGAGTTGCCCACGCGACTGTCTTAATTTTAACTTTCTAGTTATCCAAAAGCATAAAGTACATGTAACTCCTTTTTAGTAAAAATATATACGATCTCAGAGACTGCATTGCAAACGAATTTCCACAAGAACATTTTGTTCAGACTGGACAATAACACCGGTTATTTAAAACGTCAACGATAACAGGTGTTCGCATTTAAAATCCAGGCAGTCTAAACACCCTCGATTTCTCTAAGTCAGGGTTGTTACAACTTCCGGTACGAATCGCTAAAGATCTCCGAAGTCGAAATTCATCGTCGACGAAAGTTCGCAGAGTTTCTTTCGGCGGGCAACAAGACGTCCAGCCTCGTTTATCTCTCGAGTAGCCGAGCTAACCCGTTCCACGGCGTACATTCACCGGATCTTGCACACGCGCTCAATGGTCGTGACGAATAGTCCCCGAGGTTCCCGAATTCTTCCCGGTGGACCGTGGTTAGCAGTCGCAGAAGCCAAAGGTTCTCCGACGGGCTGAGAGGACGTAACTCATCGCCACGCCTCTGCAACGTAGCACGTTGCATGAAGCAGTGCTTCCTCCCTGGCTCGACGTACATACGTAACGCTCGCTCGGTCTGCGACAGCTGAGCCTTGCTATTCGCGTGTCCACGCGAGAACTTACTGTATCGACCGACACCCGACCGCGACGGCTGGTGGTCTGCGATTCCCTGTTCCGTGACCACAGCCAAAGAAACGAATAGACAAACTTTTCTGCCCTCGAGCCGATTTCGCGTCCCACGCGAATCAAGATAAAGCGCGAGGCTCATTCCGCTCTGGATGTCGTGTTTCCTTCGTCGACCGAATCGAGGTCTCGAAGGGGATCGATCAACGGCGAGTCGTGCATCAAAGGTTGGCTGGTCAAAATTATGTGGCTTTGATTGCTCGTGCCTGTGCTCGCGAGTGTAAATGTAGCTAAAGTGGAGACCCAGGAGGGTTGGAAACATTGTCAAAATTGTGCGATATAAATATTGAAAAATGGAAATTGCGTATCGTCCGATTCGCCGCGAAATTTTTTCCTCCGACCATGTCGCAACGGATGATCCAGTATCGTTTCATTGGTGTTATCGTGCCGCAAAGTTCAAACATAAAAAGAGGATAAATTTCGCGTGCACCAAGCTCGTACATTTGCTTCATATTCGTTCGACGCTCGATATTCAGATCACGGGCGCAGGGATACCCTCCTTTCTCTTCCATCTCTTTATTCGTGGGCCGTTTCCGTCCAACCGGCGCGCGTTCCTTCTCCATCGGCCGTTTCGCCGGCCTACCTCCTCTTCCTCTGGTCTCTTTCGTTCCGAAGGACGACCGCTCCGGGAGAATAAAGCCTATCCATACTCTCAATCTGTCAACCGACTCCCACCCGCGTACACGGCGCACATTGCGAATCAACCGTTGTTATGTAAATATGGAAAAGGTTGTTGATTCATGCATGAGGAGGGCATGAATCTCGTTGTCTTGTCCGACGAGCCGTGAAACTGATGCATTTGTATCGCTAGGCCCTCGATCCTCTCGCGTATTGTGCCGCGTTACGCTCGCGTACCTGTTTCCCGCGCGGTCCTACACACTTAACCATGTCGACAAGTGGAGTTATCCGTGGATTTTTTCTCCTCCGAAGAAATAACGCTCGCGAGCTCCGAGAGCTAGATTAAAACGCAAGCCAGCAACTTCGGATTCAAATTCCAACGGAATCGTTGAAAAACGATGACTCTTTCCTGCGACACTGCTTTGACTCTCTTCTACAGTTACCCTGGAAAACTACCAACCGAGAAATAAAATGTGTACCGACCGGATTACCAAGGTTCCGCCGCACTCCTATCACCCCGTTCAGGAATCGAAGTGGAAGAACGAACTTTCTGGACTTTACCGCGCTGAAAGGAACTTCGATATCGCGTTCACGTGTACCTAGAACTCCACACCTCGTGCACACATTTATTTACGGTCGTGGCGCGTTTCGGCGCGAGTGTACGCGCTGTTATGTCTTGTGTGCGGATACTCGCGACCAATAGACAGGGCTCCTACGGCCGTGCAAGGATATTCACGGACTCGCAATAAAGCATTTACCCACGCGCTGTGTATGCACATCTATCCTCATCCTCTGCCACGATATCGCTCGCGTATGCTTTCGTGCATACAATTGCATATCGTCCATCTTGGCCGCACATTGCAAATATGTATGAACCTGGCCTGTTCCTCGTGCCTCGAAAACGGCTGCTCGTGACGCTCGCTTCATATTCGCCTCCGGCGAGAACCTCGTTTCGGTAATCGTTGTAGTTTGCATCTCTCTCTCTCTCTCTCTCTCTCTCTCTCTCTCTCTCTCTCTCTCTCTCTCTCTCTCTCTCTCTCTCT